>NW_015506590.1:223634-231607 GCF_001515645.1 Sinocyclocheilus grahami
GAAGTTCTTAGCAATGCATATTACTAATCAAACATTAAGTTTTGATATATTTACGGTAGGAAACATACAAAATATCTTCATGGAACATGATCTTTACTTAATATCCTAATGATTTTTGTCATAAAAGAGAAATGTATAATTGTGACCCATACAATGTATTGTTGGCTATTGCTACAAATATCCCCCAGCGACTCAACACTGCTTTTGTGCTGCAGGGACACATATGTCCTTTATGTATTTAATCCCATTTTATTAACCGATGTCTTTGCTGCTGACCTTCGATGATCCAATTCAACCAAACTAATAAGCAAAATTTACTCTAGATAAACATTTGTGCTTCTTTTTTAGGGTTAGGCTGAACTTTCTTCTTCTGCGTTCTACTGTACAGACGTGAATTTACTTTTCCTTCAGACTGAGGCGTATTCATTTCACTTTTGGTGTGAAAGGGCTTTTACGTTCGTCAAAAATATAACTTTTTTATATTAAAAACAAACAAGCAAACCAAGCCCAGATTTAAAAAGTAACGCAAAAGTAACATAACGCATTACTTTCCATAAAAAAGTAACTAAGTAACGTAATTAGTTACTTTTTTAGGGAGTAACGCAATATTGTAATGCATTACTTTTAAAAGTAACTTTCCCCAACACTGGTTGTCGTATAATGACTTCAGCATGGAGTCTGTACGTAAAGTACTTTGAAATCTCCTTTACAGAGGCTTTTCTGTGTGGGAAGGTTCCTCTTCTTCAGGGTGGAGGTGCTGCTATGAATGCTAAGGATGATGTGAGATCTCGTATCGTCGGTGGAGCCGAATGTCCTAAAGGTCACTGTCCCTGGCAGGTAACCATCACAGAATCCACCTGTTCACAGGTCATACTGTACTTTACCGTCAAACATCTGTGTGTGTGTGTGTGTGTGTGTGTGAGTGTGTGTTGATGGACAGGTGTTGCTAAAGTACGGTCAGAAGGGTTTCTGTGGAGGTGTGATCTACAAACCCACCTGGATCCTCACGGCTGCACACTGTTTGGAAAAACTCAATGCCAGTTTTCTCAAGATAGTCGCAGGTATGGTCGCTCTCGGAACAGATTGTGAATGAAATTATTACACATGTGAAAACATCGTGAGAACACAACAACCGCAGATTCAAGGCGTGACAAATTTCATGTGAACAGTCAAATTAATTTTTGTGATAGTCCACTTCAGAACGACAAAAACGAATGAAACGACAAAAAATGAGTCAGAATATTGCAGGCAAACAAAACCACACCTGATTATCTCATTCATATTAATCAAACAATATTATCAAGAAGAGAAAATCAGTGATATTAACTAATTTCTAACAATTTATTGCATGCTTATACAAGTAATTATTAGTAACTGATAAAGCCTGAGAAAGGCTACATGTCAGATGTTTTAATGTATTTTGCAAATGTTTACATAAATATTTATATTTTGAATAAAGGAGTATGCTCAGTAATATTAGAGTGCTGCAGCCAAAACCAGACAGCCATGACACTACTAAAAGCGCAAAACGGAAAGAATAAAAAAAAAGCTAAAAACATTTTATGAGCTTTGGTCGTTCAAATTCTTAAATCAAGTTGCATGTACTAGATAAGCAAAATGGCATAAGATATTTAGTCTTGTTTCCTTGGGGGGGACTAAATTAAGTGAATTTTGCATAAAACAAGTAAAAATATCTATAATCAAGTCCCCGGTGCATCTACCAACCAAGGAAACGTGAAAAAGATTAACTCGGTAACTTTGTTTTGGGAAGCCTTTTTCTGCAAGCGTCTGAGAAAACCAGCGCGTCTGATTTCGCTCGCTTGGTGACGTGGCAAAGGGATCTCATTATAATATCACCGCCCCTTAATCTGTAAATGTACACCCACGGCGCCGTTATTGTGTTTTCGCAAGTGACAGCGGTGTAGCAGCTCTAATGCCATGATGAAAGTGTGAGCGAAGCATGCTAACTGTTCAGTGTTTGGCTGCAGAGACGAGCACAGAACACTGTTTAGAGTCCCAGCCTCAGACGAGACGACAGAGCAGTGCATTTATTGATGTATTTACTGTATATTGCTGCTGCCACACAGATCTAAAATAAACATGTGATTTATTTCCCAGCTGTTTACCTTCACAGACATAACCCACTGTTTTTGTAACTCATGTGTTTTTAACGTAAACTTGTGTGTGAATGAGAGCTTAGTTTAGTGCTCGCATGCTGTGACAGCCGCTTTCTGTGCGTGTGCTTCGGATGTGTGCGCTCAGAAAACCCTATATCAGAAGTTTAAACTCATATGGTTTAAAATGCATGATTTCAGAGTGATAAACATGATAATCAGAACCAAAACAGATGTTTTTAGCAGGTACGAGCTGTAATGGTGCAGCTCTATTCTGGAAAAGGGGGCGGGGAGCATCAGCTTGTTTGCATTTAAAGAGACAGACACGAAAAACAGCATGTTTCTGCTTCCACTCAAAATAGGCATTTTTTAAATGATCTGTGTGGTATTTTGAGCTGAAACTTCAGACACATTCTGGGGACACCAGAGACTTATATTACATATTGTAAAAAGGGGCATAATATGTCTCCTTTTAAATGAAAAACCCCATTATAAGAACCCACAGGAAAATCTATTGCGAATTATTCGTCTGGGTCTTGACGTTACGGCTGCAGCACACTATTTAGTGCCAGCTAGACGTGTGCAGCTCTATTGTGTGTGTTGTCTGTGACTCAGGTGAGCATGACATCGAGGTGGATGAAGGCACAGAACAGGTCATCCAGGTGGAGCAGATGATAATGCACCCAGCCTACGTGTCCGAGACCTCAGACAACGACATCGCGCTGCTGCGTCTGCGCAGGCCCATCGTCTACAGCACCTACGCCATCCCCGTCTGCCTGCCGCTGCGAGCCACGGCGGAGCACGAGCTGTGGGCCATCAGCAAGCACACGGTGAGCGGCTGGGGCCAACGCAGCCAGGACGGGCCCACGTCACGCTTACTGCGGCGCCTGCAGGTGCCCCTCATCCGCACGCAGGAGTGCATCGAGAGCAGTAACGTGACGCTCACCAGCAACATGTTCTGCGCCGGTTACATCGAGGGGAAGCTGGGCTCGTGTAAAGGGGACAGCGGCGGGCCACTGGTGACCCGCTACAGGGACACCACCTTCCTGCTGAGCATCATGAGCTGGAGCAAAGGCTGCGCCCAACCAGGGTCCTACAGCATTTACACCCACGTCTCCAACTACCTGCAATGGATCCACGAACAAACGGCCAATTCTACAGCTGCAACACAATGAAGCGTTAATGCACAGCGAATCCTCTATTTACATTTGATCATGTCTGATTTTATTCTGTATGCTATGTTTCCATCCACCTATTTTTATGCGCATTTTGGGATATTGCATAAAAAGTGTTACCAATATTTGTTCTTTATTGCAGGTTTTGCATGAATTAGCATTTCACTGTTTTTATTCATTTTAAGGAATACCGAATCTGTTTTTTTTGCAGACAGGAGAGCTGTCAGTCAATATATGGAAGAACAAACTAACTGCCGTTACTTATTTGGAAAAGTAACTCAGATATTTTATTGTAAATTGAAAAGGAATGTGTTTCTTTACTAGTTCCTTGGAAAAAAAGTAATCTGATTACTTAACTCACGTCACTCATAATGCATTACCCCCAACACTACGTTTACTTCTATAGCGCTTTATACAATACAGAGTGTTTCAAAGCAGCATCGCAGAAAATAACAGTTGCAAATTCAGCAATTATTAAAAAAAAAACTTCAATTTCAGCTGTAAAGCAGCTGTATATGCCCTGTCCAGATACACACACTTGTGGTCTCTGCACTTGACCACTTGACTATTTATATGATTTATTCCTGTATGCTGAGATTTACACCAAAGTGGCCAACTTCTTGAAATGGCTTGAGATGGTTATGAAAACCCTTGGATCTCCAGTTGAGCCTACTACATGCGATTAATGTCTGTAATGAGTTTTAAAATACATTTCTCACTCTGAGTTTGTTTACACGTGCTTTTGTTATTCATGCATCTGATCTTCATGTGTGTTGGTTTTAGGGATCATTCTGGTGCGTTTGAGGGACAGTTTGGTAGTCATTAACTGAAACAGCATTGATTTTCTTGTGCAGATTTTGCTAATCATACACCAGACGTGACCCTGTGTAGGGTCAGATTCTGTACATTTCGTGTATGTTATATGTGTCCCTGCAGCACAAAAGCAGTGTTAAGTCGCTGGGGGATATTTGTAGCAATAGCCAACAATACATTGTATGGGTCACAATTATAAATTTTTCTTTTATGCCAAAAATCATTAGGATATTAAGTAAAGATCATGTTTCATGAAGATAATTTGTATGTTTCCTACCATAAATATATCAAAACTTAATGTTTGATTAGTAATATGCATTGCTAAGAACTTCATTTGAACAACTTTAAAGATGATTTTCTCAATATTTAGATTTTTTTGCACCCTCAGATTCCAGATTTTAAAATATTGTCCGATCCTAACAAACCATACATCAATGGAAAGCTTATTTATTCAGCTTTCAGATGATGCTGTTCTTTCTCAATTTAAAAAATGTACTCTTATGACTGGTTATGTGGTCCAGGGTCACATATAAGGTTCAGATATTCCAATAAAAGTGAGTTAAAGGGGTCATGACACGAGAAATCAAATTTGCCTTGATCTTTTGGCATTTAAGAGGTCTTTGTACCATTAAAACATCCTGCAAGTTTCATAGCTTAAAGCCTCCTCCTCATTATAAACAAAGCATTTATTTAATCAAGCTCCAAAAACAGCTCGTCTGGATCTGAGGGGCAAGATGATGTCACCAAAGCGCATAAACACAAATTTACATAAATTTACATTTACACTGTCGTCAGGACAAATGCAGTGAAAGAACGGTCGCTTTGACGCATTTGGTTTAAACAGCTCGTTCACATCTTTGTACAGATATCAGAAGGATCCAAGCATAAGGAACAAGTGGATAGTTTATTTTAATGGCATCCAGGATCGTGTCTGAGGATTTTGTTTTGTAATCGAGGCACAGTGTCACGGAGAGTCACAAAGAATCATTCTAGATCTAGATCTGCATCACAAACCATAAGTAAATGATTTCATAATGCTTTGTCTGGAAATGGCTGTTTTACTTTGATCATGTTGTTAAAACACTGGCATGCAATAGCGAGGGGGCATTGATACTGTTAGGGTTAGGGTTAGGGTTAGGGTCACAACAAGCCTTAAAGGACCCGCCCCTTAAAACAGGTCGCTTCAGAGAGAGGGTTGAAGATAACCATTTTCCCACATACTTATTTGATGTTGTTTTTGTGCAAAAAACTTTATTAACATTATATGTAAACCTCAAGAAACATATAACATAAAAATAAAAAATCCATGTCGTGACCCCTTTAACGGCCCATCTTCATCTCTGTGACCTCAAACAGGACAGAACGTCTTATTTAGATTGACTAAACAGATGTTCACCATTTATCACCACTGCATTATCACCAGCCCTTTGAGATCATTCGCTTATTGTATTCCTCCTCGTAAGTCTCTTTGGATAAAGGCATCTGCTAAATTAATAAATGTAATTGCATTAGCATGAGACTCTTTATGAATCCCTTACATACATGAGCACTCATTTGAGTCTTCTGTACTATATGCATGTTCTGTGTGAGAAACAGAGCCTGATAATCTTGCGCTTGGCTGCGGCTCTCAAATCTGTGTTTGTGTAGAGAACATCAAATGAAGTCATCGGAGAGGTTTCCTGTATGAGCTCTGAACTGAAATATCCCATGTGTCGTGAGTGTAAGCGCTGGTGCTTTTCACTTTGTCCTCTTGTCAGTTTCTCCTCCCCCTGTCTCTCTCTCCCTCCCAGCGCTCAGTTCATTGACCTTCTGTCTGTTTTCTGTCGATCCTCTAATGTGAAAGAGCTGAATGCTGATAAACCACAATGTCTTGGGTCTTCTGGAATTTTCTCTGCTTGTTTCTAATACACTGTGTGAGTTCAGAAGGTGAGTGCGTTGTCTCGACCGAAAAGACCGAAGCTTCAGAATGACTCGTATGACTCTCTTTTTCTGACCTGAAGGTTTGTTGTTTAAGGCCTAATCAATGTCAGAGTGAGTTTGAGCGTGCTAATGATCAGGTTTGGTTTATTTCTCAACACTCGGCTCTTCCTCCGCTATCAGGAGGGAGGCTTTGATGATGATAATGTCATGTGTTTCTCCAGTCTTCCTCCACAGTCGAGATGCCAGTCAGGTTCTGAGCCGGCGCCGGCGCGCCAACACCCTGTTCGAGGAGCTAAAGAAGGGAAACATGGAGCGCGAGTGTGTTGAGGAGCGCTGCAGTTATGAGGAGGCCAGAGAAATCTTCGAGGATGTTAAAAAGACGGTCGGTGGTTTGTTTGTTTGTTTATTTTTAAATACTTCATTGGAAATGTTCAGGAAATAATGTGTACCACCTCAGGCCCAAAATACCAGAGTTGTGAGCACAGCAGACATTAGCCATGTTTACTCAACCTACTCTTGTGCAATTTTTGGGATATTGCATAAAAAAAACATGCTGGATGTAAACGACAAGATGCACACTGTGCGTGTGCTTCGGATGTGTGCGCTCAGAAAACCCTATATCAGAAGTTTAAACTCATATGGTTTAAAATGCATGATTTCAGAGTGATAAACATGATAATCAGAACCAAAACAGATGTTTTTAGCAGGTACGAGCTGTAATGGTGCAGCTCTATTCTGGAAAAGGGGGCGGGGAGCATCAGCTTGTTTGCATTTAAAGAGACAGACACGAAAAACAGCATGTTTCTGCTTCCACTCAAAATAGGCATTTTTTAAATGATCTGTGTGGTATTTTGAGCTGAAACTTCAGACACATTCTGGGGACACCAGAGACTTATATTACATATTGTAAAAAGGGGCATAATATGTCTCCTTTTAAATGAAAAACCCCATTATAAGAACCCACAGGAAAATCTATTGCGGATTATTCGTCTGGGTCTTGACGTTACGGCTGCAGCACACTATTTAGTGCCAGCTAGACGTGTGCAGCTCTATTGTGTGTGTTGTCTGTGACTCAGGTGAGCATGACATCGAGGTGGATGAAGGCACAGAACAGGTCATCCAGGTGGAGCAGATGATAATGCACCCAGCCTACGCGTCCGAGACCTCAGACAACGACATCGCGCTGCTGCGTCTGCGCAGGCCCATCGTCTACAGCACCTACGCCATCCCCGTCTGCCTGCCGCTGCGAGCCACGGCGGAGCACGAGCTGTGGGCTATCAGCAAGCACACGGTGAGCGGCTGGGGCCAACGCAGCCAGGACGGGCCCACGTCACGCTTACTGCGCCGCCTGCAGGTGCCCCTCATCCGCACGCAGGAGTGCATCGAGAGCAGTAACGTGACGCTCACCAGCAACATGTTCTGCGCCGGTTACATAGAGGGGAAGCTGGGCTCGTGTAAAGGGGACAGCGGCGGGCCACTGGTGACCCGCTACAGGGACACCACCTTCCTGCTGGGCATCATGAGCTGGAGCAAAGGCTGCGCCCAACCAGGGTCCTACAGCACGCCTCCAGAGCAAGACATCATCGAATAGTCTTCTTCTCAGCATAGGCCCCACCCACTGGAGTTCAGTTGCTTGATCCCGCTGAATGAGAGCGTTGCGTCGCGTCAAAAGCACATAGAAATAACAATCACTGCGCTATCTCGTCTACACTGGATACAGTAAACAGATATGAGTCTGTCGTCAGGACAAATGCAGTGAAAGAACGGTCGCTTTGACGCATTTGGTTTAAACAGCTCGTTCACATCTTTGTACAGATATCAGAAGGATCCAAGCATAAGGAACAAGTGGATAGTTTATTTTAATGGCATCCAGGATCGTGTCTGGTTGCAAATTCAGCAATTATTTAAAAAAAAACTTCAATTTCAGCTGTAAAGCAGCTGTATATGCCCT
>NW_015506590.1:232423-235619 GCF_001515645.1 Sinocyclocheilus grahami
GGGGGGGGTAGTATGGGTCCGTCCGTAGTGGCCGGGCCGAGTGGTGAGGCCAAGGCTACAGAGGCCGTCCAGCCATGGCCTCCTGAGTTCCCTACACCGCCAAGGCCTCCTGAACTGTCTAATGCGCCATGGCTTCCTAGTCTGCCTGCTCCGCCATGGTGCCCCGAACTGCCTGCTCCGCCATGGCATCCTGGACTGCCTGATCCGCCCTGCAGGTATTCCCCATGTTCCAGTTCTGCACCAGCCTCCAGGGCGCCCACCTTCCCTGGTGGAATTGTTACGGCGCGGGACGCGCCTTCCAGGAGGGGGGAGTAATGTCAGACTCTGTTTGGTGTCTGTGTGTGTTTTGCTCCCCATGTGCCTTGCTTGACCTTATTTGGTCCTTCCTGTTCCTGTCCCCATTTAGTTCTATTAGTTCCAGGTGTTCCTTGTCATTAGTTATCCTCCTCACCTGTCTGCCCCTCATTATCTGCCCTATTTGAGTTCTAGCCCGTTCTGTTCTCCCTTGTCTGGAATTGTATATGTCTACCCAGTGGGATGGAAATGGTGTTTTATTCTAAATTCAGTATTCTAATTTTGTGCACAAGTTAAAGTCATTACTTTAGATGGAAACATAGCTAGTGATGGAGACGATTCCCTCAGTATTTACTGTTTAGAACGCATCCGCTTATAATTTGAGTAATACGTAAATTCACACAAAGTTTCCAAGTGCCTTACAAATATTAATAACCAATGATAACTAATTCTTTTTCTAAACATGTTTTGTGCTGAAATGTTACAGTCAATACCTAGCAGCTATTATCAATGTGAATTTCTCCATAACAGAGTTGAACTATAGAACTTGACGTGGCCAATATAAATACAATGAAACATTTTTCAGGTTTGAACCATTTGATGAAAATTAGATTTTTTTGCAACAAAAATAACCACATGTGAAAGCCTGAGGTTTAAGGTCTATTCCAATGAAAACAATCATCAATATAAATCCAGTTCAAAAGAATTGAGTGTGTTCATTTCATCTGATGGCTGTGTGTTGCGTTTTCTTTCAGGATGAGTTCTGGCACAAGTATATTGGTGAGTCTGCAATGATCCTTCGGTTCAGCTTGGTTTTAATGGTGAAGTGAGTCTTGATACGAGCGCTTGTGTGTTCAGATGGAGACGCGTGTTTTTCCCACCCGTGTCTCAACGGCGGCGAGTGTAAAGACGTGATCGGACCGTACATGTGTTTCTGTCAACAAGGCTTTAAGGGCTACAACTGTGAGATCGGTAAAGAGCCACATTTTGTTCAGTAATCACCAGTGTTGGGGAAAATTACTTTTAAAAGTAATGCATTACAATATTGCGTTAAGTAACTAATTACGTTTTATGGAAAGTAATGTGTTATGTTACTTTTGCGCTACTTTTCAAATTTTGGCAGGGCTTGCTTGATTGTTTTTAATATAAAAAAGCCCTTCTTTTACAAGCGTAAAAGCCCTTTCACAACAAAAGTGAAATGAACGCGCCTCAGGCTGAAGGAAATGTAAATTCTCGTCTGTACAGTAGAGGGCGCCGCTCAAACTAACTACATGAAGAATATGACGCAGGAGAAGAAAGTTCAGCACTATTCAGCAATAACTAAAATAAAACACAAATGTGTCTTTTTTTGCTTAGTATGGTTGATTTGGATCATCGAAGGTCAGTAGCATCAAAAGATACTGGTTAAAAAATGGGATTAAATACATAAATTATATTTGTCTTATTTAACATATCTAATTATTGCAGGTTCATGTCATATTCTGAGTTTGCATTTGATTGTTTGTATTGATTGTGAGGAGCACTGCATGTGTTTGTGTGCAGTGAGATGAGTAAACACATGTTGATATTGAGTCTAGAACTACAGTAAGATCATGTTCACACACAACACTCTGCACTGACTCCTGATTTCTGTCACCATGGCAACACCAGAGCTGTCACTCAACACATGGAAACAAAGTAACTGCTGTTACTTATTTGAAAAAGTAACTCCGATATTTCCTTCTAAATTAAAAAGTAATGCATTACTTTACTAGTTACTTAAAAAAAGTAATCTGATTACGTAACTCGCGTTACTTGTAGCACTGGTAACCACACAACAGACCGTCAGTCGATCAGCGGCGCTGAGTTTCTCTCCTGTGTGTCTCGCTGCAGTTATTCCTGCGCTCTGTGAGAGCGAAAACGGAGGCTGCGATCATTTCTGCAAGGTGGAGAATAATAACGTCGCCTGTTCGTGTGCTAAAGGCTACGAGCTGGGCAATAACGGGAAGTCGTGTCAGTCTCAAGGTAAATGATGTTCTGACTTCAAGATGTTTATCCGTCCTCAGTTTAAACACTTTTCGGTTTCAGATCCTTTCAAATGTGGCGCCGTCCATCCTCAGAAGACCAGAAGCCTCTTAAACAGCAAACACATCAACAACACTGAGAACGAAGAGGAGACCACCGCCGAGCCTGTCGTAGACGCCACGAACCCTCCTGTCAATGACACAAACAGCATGTTTGGCCTCTTCGAGCAGGAGATCACGGATCTGGTGGAGGAGCAACCCATTCTGACTGAGTCCTCGGGGGGAGACCAGAGAATCGTGAACGGTGTGGAGTGTCTTCCTGGAGACTGTCCATGGCAGGTAGAGACTCTTCTTTAAGCTCTTCTTTAGCATGAAGCTTTAGATTGGAGACATGAAACATGGCAGTTTGAGCGTGCTGATGTTGCATGTTCTCTCAGGCTCTTCTCATCAAAGAAGACAACATCGGCTTCTGCGGCGGCACCATCTTAAACGAGTACTTCGTTCTGTCGGCCGCTCACTGCATGAATCAGTCGCTCTCCACACGGGTGGTTGTAGGTACGACTTTTCATATGGACATCAGGAAATTTGTGAAATATTTTCATGCACATTTTCAGAAATTTGATCCACTATAATAGTATCTCAATGATGCTAAAAATAACACTGGTTTTTCATTTACCTATTAAAAGAAATAAATGAGTCATTAGTCACCATCCAGTAAGAGTCTAGAGCTATAAGTGAATGTGGAGCAGCTCAGATCATTTTATGAGACCGAGTTCATACTAGCCGTGTTTCCATCATAAGTTGTGAATTTAAATTATGCACAAAATTGGAATATCATGTAAAACGTTTGCGCATAAGCAATAGTATTTATTAATAATAATTATTGCATAAGAAATAAT
>NW_015506590.1:238222-241325 GCF_001515645.1 Sinocyclocheilus grahami
GTGCTTAGCAAACCTCTCTGTATTGAGACGCTCAATGCATGAATGCAATTACATGCACATTTGTGTTTTTGAAAGCTGCAAAACGAATGTATGTAGATTGTGCTCGTGACATTTACCAAAGCAGATCATATTACTAAAACTAAACCTCACAGTTTCAGCAGTTGCACACAGTTGCATGGTTATTTTATGTCACTGCTGGCCTTTCGTCGTTGTGAAGCGTATAAAACTCCGACAGCAGCTGAATCTACCTGTCTGATGGTGTTTGAGGAGGGGACGTGGGCGAGATAACCCACGTCCATGTTTATAAAAACGAGATAAAAATATCGCAGAGAGCCCTGATTGTGCCGGAGAGCTCGCTAGAGAGGGAAAGGGCAAGGAATTTAAAAACATCCTCTCTACTTTGCCAACAGTTCCTCGCCGTTTTAAGCGCAGTCTGTCTTGTGCGCGAGCGTGTTTGGGGTGAGTAGGTGTCTGTGGATGAGTGGGACTGCCTGGTAGGACGTGTAGGCATCTGTTGCCATGACAACCATCTGCTGTTATGCATAAGCATCCTCTCGGGCTGCCCACACAGTGTCATCGCAATGAGATATAGAGAGAGCGAGCGTTTGAAGCAGTGACTGCTGCATGGCTCATTGTCTGTGTGTTTCATGTAGGCCCAGACAGAATCTGCAGAGTTTTTCCACAGTTTCTGTGCTGGTTTTTATGGGGGTAAAACTGCAGGATGGGTTTTGACAGAGAGAACTTCAGAGCACATTTGCATTAGTATTATAAACAGTATTGGGTGTAATGGTTAAATACAGAGTTCTGGCATGAAACTCTAGATGGCGCAGTCCGATAGGTCTAACTCAGTCTGACCTAATGACATCATTATCACATGGCACAGCTGATTGGTTCTCTCCTGTATCGGTAGCCAATGAGCTCGCTGCTCAACATTCAAATATATGACTAGTGCTTGCCGTAGCAGTTGCAGCGCACTTCAGAAACCCTCCACCTTCCCCAGCTCCACCTGTATAGATCTGCTACGAGGTGATTCATGTACGCTACATGGGGGTTGTTTCATGTATGTTATATGTGCAGCAGCAGTATTTCTTACATGCTCACAGCAGTATGTTGTGGATGTATTGCAGCAGCAAGTCTCGTTACTTGCTCTGCCGCAGCAGCAGCGTAGCAGATCTCTTCCGCCAAGACCAAATACATTAACATTGTCATATACATTACCGTACCAATCCCTCCGAGAGTTGTCATGACAGAAATGTAGTTGTGTACAGTAAGAGAGACGCATGTATCCTGAGGAAGACGCTCTTTGGAGAGGACCTGATGTTATTGACTGTACTGATTGTGGGCGGGGCTACAGACAGTCGTTGAGAGCTTCTGCCGATTGATCGCGATGGAATCGCTCATTTGTCGTCTGCTGTTCTTCACGCTGATCGCTCATCAGGTGTCGACCGCGGATCAACAGACGGGTGAGAGATCAACTATCTGGATTCATGGTTCCTGTCCTTGTTTTGCTCTGTTTAACTAGTTTGATTAGGACGTTCACTGCTAATAGCTATGTTTCCATCCAAAGTAACGAATTAAGCTTGTGCGCAAAATTGGAATATCGACAAAATTGGCACCATTTCCATCCAGTGCGCTGAAGAGACCAAGTCGTCACTTCCAGATTAACTTTCGCTAAATATTACAAAGAAATCGAATTAAATTTGCTGCAGTAGGAGAAGGCACTGTATAATAATTTTCGTAAACAATAAACTACGAGCTTCAGATGTCGCATGTCTTTTTTGATTCACATTAAGGAATTTATTCGGTAAAAGTGTTTCCATCGTAGTTTATGCGCATGTTTTCTCACCGGATAAGAATTTTATACGACTTAGTTGAGCGCATACATTTTTTTAAAGCATATTATTTAGAATTTATACGCATCTTGGTGTTTCCATCCAGCGTTTTTTTATGCAATATCCCAAAATGCGCATAAAAATAGTTGAAGATGCTAATTTAACTTATGCGCAAAACTGGAATATGGCATAAAACATATTTGCGAAGAAAGCACCGTTTCTATCCAACGAGTCAAAGAGAACAAAATCATCACTTCCTGATAAACTGGCACTAAATATCAGTAAGAAAAGTAGGAGAAGCCACCGAATGTAATCATTTTCATATATTATAAATTGCGCGTGAGAATTAATGTGCATCTTGGCATTTCCATCCAGCGGTTTTCTATGCAATATCCCAAAATGCGCATAAAAATAGGTGTATGGAAACAGTGCTACTGTTAGATAACTGGTGAAACGTGCACAGTGTGATGTTTGTTGAAGTTCTGGGTGTGTTCCAGTGTTTCGGTCCCGGCGGCGGGCCCATGCGTTCCTGCTGGAGGAGATCCTGATTCAGGGGAATCTGGGGCGCGAGTGCTTTGAGGAGAGATGCAACAAAGAAGAGGCCGATGCTTCGAGAACGACCAGAAGACAGTATGACATCTGATGATCATCACAAACACATCACTGATCAGTGATTCAGGATCCAGGATTGTTTTTGTTGGGATGCTTATAAAATAATTGAATTGTGTAGGCAATGAACACACAAACGGCATCCAAACAACATGCGGAAACGTGTGGAATGCGGAAAAATGTGTGGAATGTGTAGAATTTTTTTTTTTAGTTTTGCACTGGAAAACGACAAAAAAATACTTATTTTTTGCAGAAGGGAATTCTTTAAAAAACATAAAAAATCGTAAATCAAAAACTTTTGACTGCTAGTGTACATTTGAAAATATTTAGGGCAGCTTCATGTTCTGACTCAGCCAATCACTTGTGTTTGGGGCGGGGCTTTCTGACTGACTGGCCAATGACAGACGAGTGTTTGAAAATGTCATTTTTGCAGTTCAGTTCGATGTAATGATGCAGAGATCAATCGTGCCACCATTTATTGTTTATAGTGATTTCAAATCATATAAATGTATTGCAGTCATGAGAACCACGTACAAAAGGAAACATCTGCACTGTAAAATGTTTAATTTGTAATTTTTTAGAAGTTGCAAATAAAGCTATTGTATGTTTTACAAGAAAATACTATTTCAGTCTATCTGCTTCAAAATTTCACGTGTAATTCA
>NW_015506591.1:0-2233 GCF_001515645.1 Sinocyclocheilus grahami
ACAGGCGGAGCGTCGCGCCCTCTCCCCGGGGGGGAAGTATCGCAGGCGGATACTTTAAAGGTTGCGGGCTTCCGAACCCCGAGAGCGGGCGCTGGATCTGGTGATTAGCAGATCCATACGTGAAACCCACGAGCACAGCCGCCTCTCCGCCTCGGCGAAAGCGGGGCCGGCACCGCGAAGAATGCTAGTGAAAGCTCCCTCCTCAAAGAGAGCCCTCTGAGAGCGAAGCAAGGCAGTAACAACTATGCTTCGCTCGCAAGCAAACCACGCACAGGCTGTGTGTGTCCCCACTCATGATATAATTTTATCTTTGAGCAGGGAGGAACACACAACCTACAACGTGGCCTGCTCTCGCCTTGAAATGCTTTGTCCTTGCATGAGCTTAGACATAGCTGGAGCTTATAGACTTTGGACAGACAACAATAAATAAGACTCACAGAACATAAATCGTGACCGACACACACAGAGAGCTTCGCTGAATGACAGAAAGCTAGCGCCGGCGGCACCTCACGTGCTTTTAAAGCTTCCTGGTCATGACGTCAACCGCCGCGGACGTCTCGCCCATCGTTCGACTGATTACACATATGATTCAGAGCTTGGTATCACTGAAGGCGTTCCCCTAGCGTTTTCCGACGCAGCTCGAGTTCCCGAAGGGGAACTGTATGTTTGTAAGAAACACATCCATCATTAGGTTCCTCAAGTGAAAAAGTCCGTCCCCTGTTATTCTCTCACATCAAAATCCTCCAACATATTTGTTTAGTATTGTTTTGCTTGTAAACAGGGCTTGAACTGTGCATATTTCTCTCCTGATTCAAACAAGATAACTTTTTAACTGGAGAAAGCAATATTATGGGATATAGGACAGACAAAACTGTTCTAAACTAATATGCCGGTAATTTATGTCAAACATGCAGCTTTTTGCCTCACAAGATGTTAACTGATGGACTGGAGTGGTGTGGATTATTGTTTTTATCAGCTGTTTGGACTCTCATTCTGATGGCACCCATTCACTGCAGAGGATCCATTGGTGAGCAAGTGATGTGATGTGATTCTAAATTTCTCAAAATATTTTCTGATGAAGAAACAAACTCATCTACATCTTCCTTTAAAGAGTTTTTGTATTCCAGATACTTCAGGCTCACATTGTACACATATTAAAACACTGTACAAAGATTTCCTATGGGAAATCATGCGCATTGACAATCAATACTAAAACATATTACGACCTATCACACTGAAACCTTGAGCCTTTGAATGAAGAGTACGCGCAGTGTGCTGCTGGCCCTCGGGAAACTCCATTACCAAATGCACAGGTTGAATAGAGATGTCAGACACACACATACACATACACACACACACACACACACATACACACACAAATAGTCCAGCTAGAATGAGCAGATGAAAAGATTTATACATAATTTTTATGTCGTGTTAGAAAGGGACAAAATAAAAAATTTTGCAGAGATGTCGATATTACTGCCGATGCTGGGAAATGTAGAATGTGACTCTGCTGGCAAAACGAGATTTAATGAATAGTGCAGCAACAGAACCCCGGATCTGCTTCTGTATAACTTTATAAAAAAAGCCGGGATGAAAAAGACTTTGTGTGATTTAAGACTTGCACCTACAAGACGTGTTTTCCTTTACATGTTTTCAAGAACGGATTGATAGCCTGTTGTAAATGGTCTGGTTTTAATAAAGAAAATGAATGTGGTAAAACATTTAAAAAAGACTTGAAAGAAGATGACATAATCAAGGAAAACAAGGTTGTACCCATGTCTGTTTTTTTAGGATTCTAGTTGTTTCCTTTTAGTTCCTCCAGCCAAATGTTCACTGATCCTTTTCCATTTTTAAATCTCAACTGAACCGATGGATTATTTGCTGAGTTGACTGAAAAAAAAACAAAAAAACATTTGATCTGGATGTAATACATTTGACTTCTTATTAACATGAAACGTTAAGCATTTTCAGAAGCTGAAATAACCAAACCTGTCCAGATTATAAATGATGTGCAATCAAAACAGCATGTGCAAATGATACTGTTAATTTCACCTCAACACATTTTGTGTAAAGTTGTTAAGTGTTTAGTATGATGGATTATTTTTTTATTTTTTTTACAATACATTTAATTTATTTAAAACAATGTTCAAATGTACTCATGCAATGACTTGAATCTTCTATGATGAGCATGATTTTTGAGAGGTAAAGTGAATATCTGTCTTGATAGCAT
>NW_015506591.1:2270-12418 GCF_001515645.1 Sinocyclocheilus grahami
TATATATATATATATATATATACTTTTAAGATTTCTTAAAGTGCTTCACTATGAAAACCTTTTAACCAGGAAAAAATGCAGGCAAAAAAATAATAATTGGGGGGGTGCAAGACAAGATTAGATGTAAAATTAATTGTTGCCTCAAGAATGTAATGATATTTATGAATGATTAATTCATGAAATTAATAAAAAAAAACTTTCAGCTTAATAAATATCTGTTTTTTTAAATAGTTTTGAAAATAATGATTGAAATAAAGGTTTTTCAAAACCATGTGAAACCAATATAAATACAAAGAGTACATTTCTAAAAATTGGACCAAATTAATTTCCCCTTTCCCCTCATTGATCAGTGTCATTTAAGTATCATTAATATGCTATAAAAGTTTTTGTCAATATTTTGAAATACATTTTTATATTTTATGTTTTAAATAAATAAATACATGCATACATAGATACATCATTGTAATGGTAAGTTTTAGTAACTTTGTTGTATGTGTTTATTTTAGGTTTTACTATTAATACTAGTTTTTATTAAGTTTTAATTTTTATTTTTAGTTGATGTAGTTGTAATTATTTTAGTACTTCAATGTAAACCTACATCCTGCATGTCTTGGCAACCAGCTGAAATAATGATATATAAGAGTTGTGGGCACTCTATATACAGGTGCATCTCAATTAATTAGAATGTTGTGGAAAAGTTCATTTATTTCAGTAATTCAACTCAAAAGATGCTGCTTTCATTTTCCAGCAGGATTTGGCACCTGCCCACACTGCCAAAAGCACCAGAAGTTGGTTAAATGACCATGGTGTTGGTGTGCTTGACTGGCCAGCAAACTCACCAGACCTGAACCCAAGATAATCTATGGGGTATTGTCAAGAGAAAAATTTGAAACAAGAGACCAAAAAATGCAGATGAGCTGAAGACCACTGTCAAAGAAACCTGGGCTTCCATACCACCTCAGCAGTGCCACAAACTGATCACCTCCATGCCACGCCGAATTGAGGCAGTAATTAAAGCAAAAGGACCCCCTACTAAGTATCAAGTACATGTACAGTAAATGAACATACTTTCCAGAAGGCCAACAATTCACTAAAAATGTTTTTTTATTGGTCTTATGAAGTATTCTAATTTGTTGAGATAGTGAATTGGTGGGTTTTTGTTAAATGTGAGCCAAAATCATCACAATTAAAAGAACCAAAGACTTAAACTACTTCAGTCTGTGTGCATTGAATTTATTTAATACCCGAGTTTCACAATTTGAGTTGAATTACTGAAATAAATGAACTTTTCCATGACATTCTAATTTATTGAGATGCACCTGTATCATTGACCCTTATAATGCAGTATAATACAGTAGGCCTTATAAAACAGTATACTATATTATATTAAATCATATATCATATATGTATTTAATATATTATATAAAAGTATAATCTCACCTCATAAAAAGTGTGGTTTTGAGAGGAAAACACAAACAAAATGTGTCACTGCTGCTGCTGCAGCACCGCCATCATTGTGAACTACATAAATGAGTGATGAGTAAGTGAACTGCATGACCTACATAACAGCGCATCCATACAGTAACACTTTAGTACAGAAACCAGTTCTCACTATTAACTAATTGCTTATTATCAAGCCTATTATTAACATATTGGCTGTTTATTGGTACTTATAAAGCACGTATTCTGCATGACCTTATTCTACATCCCTAATCCGACCTACCCCATACCTAAACTTAACAATTACCTTACTAACTATTAATAAGCAAAAACGTATGAGCTTTTTGAGGCAAAAGTCATAGTTAATGATTTGTTAATATTGAGAATTAGACCTTAAAATTACTGACTTGACACACCACAGCGTGAATTAGTTTTTGGTTTGAATTTGTCTGATACATCATGCTTTTGTTTCTGATATGTTCACTTTAGTAGCTTAATAGGAGAAATATTCCACATTTGTGGTGTCACGTGGAGGGTTTTTTTTTTTCGCATGGTGATCTTTGTTTTCATCTACGTTCTGGTATTTGTACAATGCAATTTAATTTGTTTCGGTATGTCTCAAGCGCAGCACTTCCCGAAAAAGAAGTGTGGCCACTGATCCTGGAAACATATTGAAGGACCCTGGAAACACTGACAGCTTTTCTAATGGCCTTGGCATGAAGTTGATGCCTGTGAGTGATTGATTCATTATTCTTTTAGACATTTCCCCAAAATGAAAATTCTAGTAAATCCCTCTCAGTCACAAACCTTCAGTCAAATGTATTGTCTTCCCAAAGGTATTTTGCTGTTTGCTTTGGGCAGCGAAATGTGAAAGCAACACATTCTAGGGTCTGAGATGAATGTTGTTTGTACTAAACAATGCTGGAGGCTCATTTCTATTGCTATTCAAAGAAGCGACTGTAGGTGGGAGATTTAACAAACACGTTTTTCGTGATATTCTTAAGATTTTGGTTGATAAAAACTTAAAATAGGATAAAAAAATGTTTTGTCTGTTTTAATGGAAAAGTTAACTAAAAAATGTAGAACAAAATAATGGTCCAAGTAATGGTAGACTTAATTAGTCCATATTTGATCAGTTTTGAATTTTATATGAAATTGTCTTGAACACTGTAAAGAAGTAGCTAAATAAACAAATTAGGCCTGTTTATTTGCATTTCTTGATTGAATTCACTCATTGTGATTACTTTTCCAAAATAATTAAAGGGGTCATATTATGCAATTTAAATTTTTCAAGAGTGTTACAAGCTCTTGGTGCACGAAGAAGATCTGTAAAGTTGCAAAGACTAAAGTCTCAAATCCAAAGAGATATTCTTTATAAAAGTTAAGAGTCAACCACGCCTACCTAAAACGGCTCGTTCTAACACGCCCCCACATGTCTACATCACTTTGTGGGAATATTTGCATAATGCCGCCCAAATGTTCACGCAAAGAAAGAAGGCGTAACTTTTATTCTCGCTGTAGTATTGTTGTTAGGCGCTGCGTAATATCATTGTGCCTGCTGCACCCATGGTACGGCAGCAAAGTTCCTTGATTATTACGCTGGAATGAGAGAATAGTTCCTAGCCATATCAGCCTAGAAAATCACAACTTTTCATTTTCCGTCGGTCTTAGTACACGATGTAACTACAGAAGAGTCAAGTTTTAAATAGGAAACATATAGAAACTCTTCGGTCATATTTGAGCGAGATGCTAATGGTCTAATTAAATTCAATGATCTATGCTAAGCTACAGCTAAAAGTGCTACTGCCAGACCCGGAGATCGGCTGAATGGATTCGAAAACGGTAAAACTCAACTGTTTAACTCCAGGGGAGTTGGAAAATTACTATTTTCAAAAATAGTTGAGTGTTCCTTTAAGTTATTATGCCTAATATACTTCTGTAAATAAATATAAATAACCATATGCTTGTGCATACTGTGCATACTGTAGGGTCAGAAATGTTTGATTTCCAGGGGCATTTTTTATACATTTGTAAAGGCAATTGTTATAATTAACTTCTATTTCACTTATATTAACTTATTATTTGTATCTGTGATGTCTTTAATACAAAATATTTAAATGTAACCAATTACTTCATTAATCGGAAAACTACAAACTCTTACCCATAACTTTAAATTGTTTAAAATTGTATAGAAATTATACCTTCCAAAAAAAAAAAACTCATTTCAGAGTAGGGCTGCAATATTATGACAAAAATCATTATTGTTGATTATTGCTCTTGACATTGCAATAATGATTATTAATGGCAGTCAATAGAATATGTGAAAAGGTTGTGTGTGTTTTAGACATTGCCAGTTACCATATTTTGTTTTCCCTCCGCCAACAAAAATAGTTTCAAAGCCACAGCAGAGTTGCAACACTGAGCAACAAACAAGTACTGGTGTTTTGTTTCTGAGGAGATCGACTGAGTCAATGATTCAATGACTCATTCGTATAGACTGTGTTCGGAATTACAGGTTCCCTACTTGTTCACTACTTCTGTATACTACTTTCTATTTACTTCACTTGACAAAATGCATTGCAGATATTTGAGGCATTTACGGTATGATGCAAAATATACTTTTTATAATATATTTTTACTTTAATATAAATTAACATTCATGTAATGTACATGTGTGCAATACATTAGTGTGTATTTATTACTTTGTTATGAGGTTAATTCATATAATTTCTCATTTTAAAGTGCTGTAAGTGATACATGTCTGTTATAAAACTAAATATGAAAATAAATGTAATTTGGTTATACTGGATATATCTGCTTATTAGATATTATCATGTGACTCTGAAGACTGGACTAATAGGCTGATGCATATTCAAAGTTGCTATCACAGGAATAAATATGTTATATATATTAAAATTGTAAAGATATTATAAATTGTAAAAAATATAATAAATACAGTCTTAGTGAGCATAAGAGACCTATTTCAAAAAAGATAAATAGTGTACAATAAATAAATAGTGCATTACAGGTGCATGTCAATAAATTAGAATGTCGTGGAAAAGTTCATTTATTTCATTAATTCGACTCAAATTTTGAAACTCATGTATTAAATAAATTCAGTGCACACAGACTGAAGTAGTTTAAGTCTTTGGCTCTTTTAATTGTGATGATTGTGGCTCACATTTAACAAAAAGCCACCAATTCACTATCTCAACAAATTAGAATATGGTGACATGCCAATCAGCTAATCAACTCAAAACACCTGCAAAGGTTTCCTGAGCCTTCAAAAGTTTGGTTCTCTCAATTTTTTGGTAACACTAAACTTGAAGGGGTGTGCATAAGACTAACATGACACCTTCATTATCATGACATGACACATGTCATGAATAAGTAGGAGGTTTTATGCATGTTTATGACAACTGTCATTAAGTGTAATTCGCTCAGTTATGTCATTTTTAATGCAAATATGACATTATTTGACCTAACACTAACCTAACCCTCCCCCTACCCTTACCCCTAACCATAGCCCATAACAAAGACATCTCAAACAATGTCATCTTTGCATTAATAATTACATAACTGAGTGAATGACACTTAATGACAGTTGTCATAAACATGCATAAAAAACCTTCATATTCATGACGTGTCATGTCATGATAATGAAGGTGTCATGTCAGTCTTATGCACACCCCTTCGAGTAAAGTGTAACCTTTTTTTTATTGGTCTTATGAAGTATTCTAATTTGTTTAGATAGTGAATTGGTGGGGTTTTGTTAAATGTGAGCCAAAATCATCACAATTAAAAGAACCAAAGACTTAAACTACTTCAGTCTGTGTGCATTGAATTTATTTAATACACGAGTTTCACAATTTGAGTTGAATTACTGAAATAAATTAACTTTTCCACGACATTCTAATTTATTGAGATGCACCTGTATATATATATATGTCACTTTACACTCAGGAAGGACAGAGCGAAGGAGACGCAGGATAATATTTTCGAACATGGAATTTAATTTAACACACTGGGAGCTTCGGAGACAGAGCAACACAATGTTTAACAGTAGACAAAGAAACTAGGAATTAGACTCACTATAAATACACATGACTTGAGGGGAAGACGAGGAACACCTGGAATTAATGCAACAATGAACATGGGAACCACCTGGGACAAATGAACTAATTAATCAAATACAACAGGAGACAAAATCACATGATGAGGACAGGAACATACATGTGACAGATCGCCCCCCTCCCGGATGGCGCATCCCACGCCATAACAGTACCATCGGGGAGGGGGGGCGGGCACCCTGGAGGCTGGTGCAGGACTGGGACAGGGCGGAGACAAGGAGAGCCTCCAGGGCGGATCAGGAAGCCATGGTGGAGCAGGCAGTTCAGGTTGCCATGGCGGAGGAGGGGACTCGGAAGGCCATGGCGGATCCTCCGTGGCCTTAGCTGGCTCGGCCACGGGTATATGCCCCCCCAAATAAAAATTTCTTGGGGAAATCTAGGAATCCTGGACGCTCTAGAAAGCTCTTACGAGGAGCGGGCACTGGAGCGAGCTCTGGGGTTGGAGCCGACACTGGGCAGAGCTGGGGATCAGGAGCCCTCCCTGGGCTTAATGGGAAAACAGGAGCCCTCCCTGGGCTTAATGGGAAAACAGGAGCCCTTCCTGGGCTGAACTCGGGAACAGGAGCCCTTCCTAGGCTGAACTGGGGATCAGGAGCCCTTCCTGGGCTGAACTCGGGATCAGGAGCCCTTCCTGGGCTGAACTCGGGATCAGGAGCCTTCCGTGGGCTATACTCGGGAACAGGATCCCTCCCTGGGCTGAACTCGGGATCAGGAGCCCTCTGTGGGCTATACTCGGGAACAGGAGCCATTCCTGGGCTGAACTGGGGATCAGGGTAGCGCTGACATGGTGCTGGCACTGGAGGGTGATCTGGAGGAGCAGGCACAGCAAAGCGCTTTCGAGGAGCTGGCACTGGAGTGAGTCTTGGGACTGGATCAGACACTGGAGTGAGCTCTGGGGCTGGAACCAACACTGGGGCCTCATGAACGCATGGCGGGCTAGCCATATTATCGTCCGGCGGGCTTGCCACATTAACAGCGGCTTTCTTGACTCGGGAACAGCTGGCAGATGAGTCACGGATCGGGATCGGAAACTCTCCAGACACCGGATGATTGCCTCCTTCCAGCCAAGGTTGGTGGTGTCTGGGAGCTCCGTGGGGTGATAGTAAGTAATTCCAATCCGGAACAGTGTCACGAGGGTTTCCCCCTTGAGGGAGCTGGCGAGGGCAAGTGGCATGAACGCCCTCATGTAGATGATCGGGTCAGGGCTCGCTTGAACCAAGGCGAGGAACATCGCTCGTTCCTCCGTTATAGCAGGGAGAAACGAACAGGAAAACAAAACACTTTTCAAAAAACGGAAACAAAAAAAACGCGGAGTAAGGGTGCCGCTTACTTTAGTTTTGGGTCTGCTGTTCTGTCACGTTACACTCAGGAAGGACAGAGCGAAGGAGACGCAGGAGAATATTTTCGAACACGGAATTTAATTTAATACACTGGGAATTTCGGAGACACAGCAACACAACGTTTAACAGCAGACAAAGAAACTAGGAATTAGACTCACTATAAATACACAGGACTTGAGGGGAAGACAAGAAACACCTGGAACTAACGCAACAATGAACATGGGAAACACCTGGGACAAATGAACTAATTAGTCAAATACAACAGGAGATGAAATCACATGACGAGGACAGGAACATACATGTGACAATATATATATATATATATGTAATTCCAATCCGGAACAGTGTCACGAGGGTTTCCCCCTTGAGGGAGCTGGCGAGGGCAAGTGGCATGAACGCCCTCATGTAGATGATCGGGTCAGGGCTCGCTTGAACCAAGGCGAGGAACATCGCTCGTTCCTCCGTTATAGCAGGGAGAAACGAACAGGAAAACAAAACACTTTTCAAAAAACGGAAACAAAAAAAACGCGGAGTAAGGGTGCCGCTTACTTTAGTTTTGGGTCTGCTGTTCTGTCACGTTACACTCAGGAAGGACAGAGCGAAGGAGACGCAGGAGAATATTTTCGAACACGGAATTTAATTTAATACACTGGTATAATTTGATAACGTTTTTGGATAATACATAAAGAAAAATCACATTGAATAATTTAATGTATCAAATTTAAATAACAATTCTGATGTTTGTAATATGTCCATGAAGTCAGTTGTCAGGATTGCAGAATTAGTTCACTACTTTTCTTTCTAAAATGTTCATACTTCAGTATTACTTTCAACCTTGGAATTTGTGGGAAACTTTCAAATCAGTTCATTTACAGCTTTGCTCTTTCTCAAAAGATTAATCCTACACAGCATGCAACCTTTCTTTAGCTTATTTGTGAAAAAAAATCTACAGAATGTAATGTATTTCACATGTAATGTATCTCTGACACATTTGCTTTTTTGAGCAGCTGTGCCTGTATTCTATAATTAAGCCTCTATTACTGCCGTTCCACTCCTGTATTGACTGTCAGATCTCATCACTTTGCAGAGAAAAGGTCAAAGACTCTACAACCAAGAGTACTGGCGTCTCAGTCTGGTTTAGTTGACTTGTTCATATCAGAGTTAGGGCTCCCCGTGGTGCAGCTTAGCCTGGTGAAAATGTGTTTACAAATCCCAGTAAAGTTACCGCTTCCTGGCTGGAAGCACACCTGCCCCTTTAGAGATGGCCTTTACACATGTAGAGCTGTCAAGCATCAAGACCAGTCAGAAAGAGAGTGGAGTGGAACAAGGTGGGCATGTGTCATTTCTGCTGACTGCTCCAGAGGGAAAACGCACACACGGTCGCACACGAGCACACACACACACACACATCACATTGGAGCGATGCTATAATACATGGAGGAAGCTATCTGCTGGAATTCACATTAATCTCAATAGCAGCTGGCTCTGACTCACACAAGTACATCACTTGAAAGCTGCCATCTTTGTTTATGGGAGCTACATTTCGGATGCAATTGCATGCTAGCCGATCGTGACTCAACTAATCTTGCTAAAGCTGGATGCAATGAGATTGTGACAAAGCTGACTGGCAGAACTAATTATTCTTATGGACGGTTCTTTTTAGTGATTCAGTACAGCACAACCTGTGTAGTCGGTTTCACAACAAATCACTTTTATGAAATCATTCTTTTAAATCATTCAAAAGATTCACAATCTTACCATACTCTTTGATGGGAGTTTATACCAAAGTTTTAGAACTAAGTGATTATAATTTTATAACAATTGTACACGTTTATAAAATAGTTTTACACAATTTCAAGTGTACTTCATTCAGTATGGGAGCAGCTATTGATAACAGAGATGTTTTTTTAAATATATAATTTATTTAATATGTACATTACTCGACTACCGTACACAAGTTTGGGGTCTGTGAAAATAATTCATTCATTCATTCATTCAACTAACTAATTTGCTAACTTGATTGATTGAAATTAAATAATAGTTTTATTCAGCAAGGATTAATTAAATTGATCAAAAGTGACAGTAAAGACATTCATAATAATTTATAATAATTAAAAAAATATATATTATAATAATATACTAAATGCATGCTGTTATTTTGAACTTTCTCTTCATCAAAAAATCCTGGAAAAAAAATCTATAACAGTTTCCACAAATATATTAAGCAGCACAACTGTTTTAATTTACATATTTGAATGATTTCTGAAGGATTGTGTGACACTGAGGACCGGAGTAGTTCAAATTAAAATAGAGAATACTTTTTTTTTTTTAAATAGCAATACTATTTTACAATATTTCTTGTTTTACTCTACTTTAGTTCAAATAAATGCGGCTTTTTGTAGAAGAGTCTTTGTTCAAAAACATTAAAAAATATAGCTAATTCCAAACTTTTGAATGGTTTAAGCAAATTGGATATTGTAATTATATAAATATGCCCAAATTGATCAATAATATGCAGAATCAATTCAAATTGCAATCAAACTGAATCAAAACAAGAGCTTGTGAATCAGAGTCAAATGCTTGTGGCACACTACCCACACAATTCACACTAAATAAAGCTTTTAATTTGTTTAACAAACGGTACACAGAAAACAAAGCAGAGACAGAGAGCGAGAGCTGTAGCATTTTTAGACTGAATGCTTCTTAATTCACTCTAAATCAGACATGCATGAGCGGCTGCTGAAACTGTGTTCTGACCTTGGAGGTTGTGTGGCTGACAGTGTGGGGAACAGACAGCAATTGCATGAGCCTCGAATCAACGCTGGTGCCTCAGAATAGACTTGGCATTCACCGCCGACTACTGAGTGCTCAATTCTGTGAAGTCAGTCGTGGTTTAGATGGTATCTGACAGGTGAAAGTGAGTGAACACAGAATAGGAATGTGGATTAAATGCTGTGAATAGTGAAGGATGACACACAGTGGAGATTAAAGACAACTAGTGAAAATGCTTCTGTTTTTCATTGTTTTTATTCAAAACATTTATTCCCAATTTAATCTACAATCTACACCTACAAATAGTGCAACATCTGAAACATTTCTTTGTATATTTTTGTAAATTATTGCTGTATAATATTTATTTCATATAATGAATAATTAACATATACCTTAATGTTTATGTAATAAAATTAAATGAAGAAAAAAAAATTGTTTATATAATAAAAAAAAAAAAAAATATATA
>NW_015506591.1:13864-42814 GCF_001515645.1 Sinocyclocheilus grahami
AATATAACAAAGAGTGAAAAATTTAAGGGGGTCTGAATACTTAACAGGATGTTTATATGATATATAATTTAATATTATATATCATATAAATGCTGTTCTTTCAAACTTTCTATTCATGAAAGACATCCTGAAAAATAAAT
Organism: Sinocyclocheilus grahami; assembly: GCF_001515645.1. NCBI lineage: Eukaryota > Metazoa > Chordata > Actinopteri > Cypriniformes > Cyprinidae > Sinocyclocheilus > Sinocyclocheilus grahami. Next base: position 14,005 of record NW_015506591.1, read on the forward strand.
CAATCAATCAAAAATAAATAAATAATAAAAAATGCAGTAAAACCACTTTCAATAATAAATGTTCTAAAGGATCATGTGGCACTGAAGACTGGAGTAATGACTGCTAAAAAAATTCAGCTTTGAAATCACAGGAATTAATCACATTTTAAAATATATTTGTTAAAATATAACAAATATAGATTTTAAAAACTATATATTTTTCATAATATTACTGTACTTTTGATTAAATAAATGCAGGCATAGTGACCATAAAATACGTCTTTTAAAAGCATTTAAAAATGGCATAAATAGGAATCTAAAAAATTTATTAATTTACTGACTTTCATGTTGTTCTAAATCAATTTGATTTTCTTTCTTGCTACACATTTAGTCAAAATTGAGTTATGACCAAAATCAGACATTGACTTGTTCTGTGACAGACAGGTTTGGCTCAGGATATGGAGAGATTCTGGGAAAATGGTTTGACAAATTATATAATTTAACAAACGGTGTTTGCTACTGTATTTTGCCTTTGTAAGGCAGTACTGTACATTTAGGAGGCACTTTCACCTACAGATGCACTGCTCATTATCAAAAAGGTGACAGTAAATCTTGATAACTTTTCCAGACCTTGCTCCACTGAGTTAGCACTTCTGATAGCAGTTTAAGATGTCTGTTTTTTTTTTCTCGCTTTTAGTCACTTCCTGGTGTATTTCATGCATTCATAATTTGTTCTTGTTCAATATTTAAAGACCAAATGAAATTAAAAGTAAAGTTTTGTGGTTTATAGTCTACGTCTGTTCACTTTGAGGCCTTCAGTATGCTATTATACAACAGTTCCAGTCCTTTAATATGATTGGCTGAGAGTGCTGACCTCAAAATTTCCTCCATCAGCAGATCTCTTTGTGTTTGTCTTATGCAAATTCCCATCGCTGTAGCACAAAACGCTTGTGTATGACAAACACTGGCGTGAACTGATAAAATTACAGTCATAAATCTGGCCTGCGCTGCTCTAATAATGACAACAGTAAGTGATTTCCATTCGTCTGAGCACTGCTTCACTTCTGTTCATTCATCAAGGTGAGATACTAGCTGAGACGTGTAAAATTGCTGGAGTTTGGAAACACAGTCATCTTATGAAAGCATTTGCTGGCACCTTGCATTATGCATGCTGGATCCGGACTTTTTATATAAGAGAATGTGAATGTATCATGCGTTCTCATTACTGTCTTATACTACAACAGTAACCAAATGCAAGTTGTTGGGCATGATGGGAAATTGTTGTGCTTCTTCCTAGTGCAAATATCTATATGTTACAGTGGTCTCATCTGGTGAGGACATTAATAAAAGACAATCTGTAATTTTGTTATTTTACAATGTTTCTTTGTTCTACTTTCCTAACACCAAAATCCTTCAAAACATTTTTTTTTTGTTTGTTTTTCTTTTTTTTTTCAATCATTTAAATCTTATCTTAAAATTCTATAAAAATATATATGTTTTTGACCTCACTGTACATTTTGCCATTAAATACACTTCTGGTCAAAAGTTTGGAACAAGTCGTTTTTTTTTTTTTTTTTTTAAGAAGTATCTTATCACCAAGGCTGCATTTTTTTGATAAAAAAATAAAGTATAAACAGCAATATTGTAAAATATTTTTACGAATTAAAAACACTGTTACCCATAGGAAAAATGTATTGCTCAGTGGTTGCTATTCCTAAGCTCAGGAGACTTAGATGAAATTCTCATATATCTCTCATTTTAGTACCAACATCATTTCAGATGTTTTTCCTAAAATTCCTTAGGAGAAATAGAAGTAGACACAAATGAGACATGCAAAATATTTGAGAAAAAATTAGTCAAAAGTGAGAATGTGGTGGAAAAAACATATAATATCTTTATTCTCTTGCTGCAATCTCTATCAATACTCCATTATAGGAATATTTTATTGCTCAGTGGTTGCTCTTTCTAACCTCGGGAGACTTAGTTGTGATTCTCATGTATTTCTCATTTTAGTCTCAACAGTGTCTCAGATGTCTCTCCTAAAAAATCCTTAGGAGAAATACAAGTAGACACAGCTGAGACATGAGAAAGTTCTGAAAGAAAGGAATCTAAAATGACAATGAGAGAGAAACATGAGAGATCTCTTTATTGTCTTGCAAGCTTTTACTACTCAGAGGTTGCTTTTTTATTGCAATGAGATTTTTCACCTTTAATGGTCAGGACAGTAGGAGTAGAGACAGGAAACAATTGGACAGGTGAGAATTGAACAGGAGCAGGAAGGTACTTTTAGTTGGGATTCAAACCCATATTGTCTGAGGAGCAGTTGTGCTTCACGTTGATGTGCTGCCCACAAGGCTATGGCTCTGACAGAGCTTACTCTATGCTCAGGATACCAATGGGTGTTTCTCTTATATGTCTCATTGAGATATCAGCTTTGTTTTAAGATGTCTTCAGTTTTATTTTAGGAGAAACTTTACACTTTTACTAATATTGTAAATACTAAAACTACCATTTAAATAGCATTAAACATTTCAGAATATCAAGGGTCACTAGTTTAAATGTTTAAATTGATCTTCAATGTCCAGCACGGTATATACACCACATTTTCCAAACACACTAGAAAGGACTTACAAGTGCGAGATGTTTAGTATAAGAGCAATAACTTTTTTTTTCTTTTTTTTTTTTTTTACAAATGTTACACTATACCAGTGTTTTCTGTTAAATCATTGTGCAATAAAACAATGTCTACATAAAACAACTTCAAAAATGACAATGAATGTATTGTCTTTGATTGAAATGGTGTGGATAAATGACATTGAAGCTAACCAGAGTGAAGAAAAATAAAATAAAAAAGAGATATCTTTAAAATTTCAAATACTTCTAGACAGAAATAATGTTACTTTAAGATTGAATGGAAACTTTTGCTTGAGTCTCCTGCTTCTCAAACTTGTCTCATGAGACAAAAACTCTAACACTCTCACAATGGTCTTCTTTAAAGCTTTAGAAGAGATCTCAACAACATCACACATTGTGCTCCAGGGTTACATTTTCTGTAAATCAGTTATTATTAAGACATCCGGTAGACTACTATTTCCAACAACAACTTATGTGCCTAAGTAAACTTTGTCTTATAAAAAGTAACATTATCCTAATTTCTCTCTCAATATAGCCTTTAACTGTGAATTTATGACCCCCCCCCCCCCCCCCACCCCCCCCCCCCCCCTTTATTTAGTGCCATTCAAGTACTTCAGTTGATGCACACTTTGTAAAGTTGAGATCTCTTCTAAAGCTTTACATGAGACAAACATGAGACCCCCAGATTATTTAGCTAAAGAGAAAAATCTAAGCACAGCGTGTGATGTTGCTGAGATCTCTTATCTAAACTTTTGAGGAGACAAATGTGAGGGATCCAGTGTCTGTAGCTAAGGAGAAAAATCAGAGCACAGTGTGTGATGCTGTTGAAATCTATGCTAAAGCTTTAAAAGAGACCATTGTGAGAGTGTTAGAATTTTTCTCTCAGGAGACAAGTTTGAGAAGCAGGAGACTCGAGCAAAAATCTCAATTTTTGATAAATATTTGAGATATTAAAGAGATCTCACTTTTGATTTTTCTTTCCTATGGCCTGTTAAATATTATTACAATTCAAAATAACTGTTTTCTATTTGACAGTAATTTCAAAATACAATTTATTCCTGTGATGCAAAGCTGAATTTTCAGTGTTACATGGATTCTTTGATAAGTTCAAAATAACAGAATTTGAGCAATTGAGCACTTTAATTAATTCTTGCTTGCTTTATTGATTGATTGATTGATTGATTGATTGATTGATTGATCAATCAACTTACTTACCCCAAACTTTTAAACAATAATGACTGGAGAAAAGACACAAAGACTGCAGCTTTGCCATAATAGTTATTCAATAGTTTTCTGTTATTCAAACAGAAAACTTAAAACAAATATATAATAATAATAATAATTATATATATATAATTATTTTTTTTAGTCATTTAGCAGACGCTTTTATCCAAAGCGACTTACAAATGAAGACAACAGAAGCAATCAATTGTAGTATTAAAACAACTAAAAACAGATCCAAAACTAAAAGCTAAAACTTTATAAATACTACTTATACACATTTTAAAAATAAATTAAATAAAAATGACAAATGCATACAACAAAATTTCAAAACTTAACTTTTAAATGAAAAACAAAAGATTAAGCTAAAAACAATTCAAAATATTAAAGAACAAAAGGTATAATAATGATTCTAACATAACACTAAGCCAAACACCAAAACAACAACTACATATGTGTATGTACAACTTTTTTTAAACTTTTTAAGGTTTAACTTTACCTTTTGTCCTCCAAAACAATTCATGCTGCTCAGAATCATTAGCTGCCCCAGCGGGTGCTTACTTTATACAAGCCAAGCTTTGTAGTGCAGGAGATCACATTCTGGAATTGTGTTGGTTTAACTGATCAAAGGCCAGTTATACCCAAAAAAGAACAAACATTCATAATCTGTGGTTTTAACAACACTGATTCACTGTTTATTAATATATATATATATATAAAAAAAAAAGTGTATTTCTTTTCAAAAACTTTCCAAATAAAACCTGCCAAGCAAAATCATTTCAAATCACTTTTTTTGATACAGTAAAAAAACAGTCTCTTTCTTTCTTTCTTTTTTTCTTTCTTTCTTTCTTTCGTATGCACATATGAATATGCATACAAACATACACAAGGAAGAAAAAAAAAGAAAGTAATTGTGAGGTGTTTTATATACATACTGGACAAAACATTTGATTGCTTAATGATTGATTGATTGATTGCAACAAGACATATATCTACATTATGGTTGTCAAGTGATTACCATTTTAATCTAATCAATTACACAATGTGTTGAATAATTAATCAAATTAATTGCAAATTAATCAATTTTGGTTGAGAAATTATTTCCAAAAATATTCTTTGAAGTCATTATTGTGTTACATTAGACAAGCACTGAATAGACTTTACAAAAAGTTGCTCTAGGAATAACCATTTTTGATTCAACATCGCATAAATAGTGATAATAAATGAGTATTAATGGATTCAGAACAGTTTTTTGCTATGGCTTTATAATATTGGCAAAATTGAGCAAAAACAGACAATATTGTGCTTAAAATTTAACACAATATTAACTTCTTGTTTATTGAACGATTCTATGAAATCAATATCATATTTGCAATTGTGCACATATTTGAGAAAGAATAAAAAAAAAACGGCACTTTTGCTTGTGTGATATTGGTAAGATATGATGTATGATGATATAAATATAAGTCAACAACCCATACAGTGGGATTTTTTTCCTTCATATCTTGAATTTTAGAACATATAATTGCATTCTAATATAGGCTACATCATGCAGCCAGTTACCGTCCTGCATCATGTTCATCAGCAACTGCATGCAATGTAAGATGACTTCCAGGTTTGGGGCAGGGCACGGTGGGTGCGTTAAATGCGTTAATTTTAACATGTCATTTTTTCCATTATTAATTGCAACAAATTAACACGATAAATTGAAAGCTTTAAGATAAATATGTGTTGTTGACAAGCACACTTTTGAGCATTTTAAAGAACCATGTGGCAATTCAGGTTCCTGGATTGCAGTAGTGTACAGTTCCAGTAAAGTACGCCGGATTGTGGTAGTGTGCTGTGCAAATTGCATTCAGCACAATATTTTGGCAGGTTTGCAATGATTTGCATAAACCCATTGGTGCTAAAACAATGCAGACTGCGAGTGCAAATAAATGGTGCTTTTATCAAATGCGATTCATTCTTAGTGAATTCCCTCCTGTTACATTCTCTACTGACACCCACAAAAGAAAGGCCTTGGACTGTACGTTTTTCTAATGTTAAGCCAAAAACCTCATTAGTGTGTTTAATCCCATACTCATAAAAACAGGTCTCTAAAACCAGACAAAAATAACTAAAGAGAGGAAATGGATGAGATTAGTCTCCAGGTTGCAATATTCTGCCACGTTCAGAATTATTTCAGCTAGCTAACCAAATTCAAAATTCCATCACATAATACAGGTCAGCCTGACAATACACAAACAGAGGCTGAATTGTGCCACCTTTTTCCTTACAGGCTGTGGGACCAAACACTGCCAACCTCGCTGTGGAAACTGTGAAACCTCAACTCAGATAATGGCACACACTGGCTCTCTTTCAGGAGAGCAGGGGAAAGTGGGCCACAGTCAACCAAGAGAAAAGCAAATCCAACCACTGTTTGATCTTGAAATCGCTTGTGTTCCTCTTTTTATTATTTTCTCCTTTTCGCATTTTCTCTGCCTTCTGATGGCTGTGTCAGTCACATGAGAATGCTTGCAGCACTGTGGGTTATGACCACAAGTTGTGATTCACAGTTGGACTCTCCTTTTCCACCCTGAACAATGCTAACAAGCTTTTCAATGAGTCTTTGGGGAACACAGGGTTCTGCTCCTGTTCAGGCATGTGCTTACATTTAAACTCTTGCATTTGAAATGAAAGCAATTTGCACACTGAGCATCAGCAAGTGTTTTTTTATTTTTCATTCAAAATCACGGCTTTGGAGCATAGGACTGCTGTCAGTCAAAATAATAATAATAATAATAATAATAATAATAATAATAATAATAATAATAATAATAATAATAATAATAATAATAATAATAATAATAATAATAATAATAATAATAATAATAATAATAATAATAATAATAATAATAATAATAATAATAATAATAATAATAATAATAATAATAATAATAATAATAATAATAATAATAATAATAAACCTTTTAAAAACTTTTGTTTGATTGTTTTTTTAATGAGTCCCATGTTGTATGTCAAGTGGACTTTTAAAAGGGTAAAAACATCAACAGTATATTTTGAAAAGTTGCTTGATTGTTTCAGTTGCCTGATTTTTTCAAAAAAAAAAAAAAAAAAAAGCAGTTAGAGAAAACACAAATTCTGATGTCTAAAACGGGTTTGTCAAAATAAATGTAACAATTTAATTGTAAACGTTTTGTTTAATTGAATTAATTTAATTAAAGCGGAAATAAAATAAAGTATAAATATTAGGTGAAAAACAAACTTGAGGAAATGAAAAATGTTGCCTTGTTGAAATTACTAAAAGTAAAACAAAAAATAAAAATAAAGGTACATTTAAAAGTATTTATTTTATGAGCTGCAGATGTATGCCATCGTATAACAGTTTTTTTTTTGTCTGTTTAATTTTACAATTTGCCTCATAATCAAGCTCATACTAACCTGAATTTTATATATATATATATTTTTTTTTTTTTTTTTTTTTTTTTTTGGCAAATGTCAAACTGCTAGCACTACTAACATCTTAACAGGCTTTCTTACGCAGATCTATGAAATTTAATTTCAAACCCTTGACCCTAAAATGTATCCAATTAGTGTATTAGCCTTCCCGCGTTTACATGTCTGAAGAGGCGTGCAGGAATTAGAGAGATACGCTTGTGTTATTTGGGCCCAACTGAAGGGTCTTAATAATGAGCGTGTGATTAAGAGGTGTGGAGCTGCTGAGAGGGGCAGCTCTCCTGCCAAACTATCTGCCAAAACCTCAGTGAGGGTCAGCGGGGGAGGTGTTGAGTTATAGTCGTGGGTGAAGGTAGGACAGTCTGCCGGGGGTGTTTGGAAGGTACACTACTGGAATGAATCACGGTACAGAAGCCAAGCAAGACAGGCAGGGTGGCAGACTGTGAGACAAGTGCCAGCGTCTGCCACATCAGATATTCAAGCCAATGGACTTATTTTTTTTTTATGTTATATGTTCTCCATTTGTTTGGACATTTCTCGCTATAGTTTGTAGACACTTTGTAGTTATTTTGTTTCATTAGTTTGCTTGATTGTATCCCCAGCTGTGTCCAGTCTCCTTGTTACCTTGTTAGCTTCCCTGTGTATATGTAGTCCAGCATTCCAGCCTGTCTTCGTTAGTCGTTTTCAAGGTTATTTTCGTAAACTAAAACTAAGACTAAAACGATTGATGAAAAAACAATTTTGTAAAATGAAATAAAATAAAAACGTCAAAATAATTGAAAAACTAAAACTAAGCTAACAACAGTTATTGAAAAACTAACTGAAATAAAATAATAATTATTATAAATAAATAATCGTTTTCGTAATCATTACGTTCTCACCCCTTGGCGGAAAAATATACGAGCTGTGTGGAGGTTTAGGGAAATAGCCTACCTGTAATGGCGCATCACGCACATGGGGTCACCTGACGGAGAGACGCAAAGCAGTTTAAAGCCTGCATAGGTCCTGTTTGGTAAACGTGCACCAGCAGTACTTAACAGAACACCCGACCCATTATCTGACAGCAGCACTAATTTAATTCTGTACCAGATGAGAACCGTTTGACATAAAGACCGCGAGTTGCGATCCGAACCGCACTTGCATTAAATCTATTACATCAGGTAAGCAAGATTATTTATTTTATCATGTAACACAAGCAATCAAACCAACATCAGGCATTCTAAGTTGGTGCTTTGAAGAAAAACAGACATGAAGCTCCTTTCTGTAAACAACACAAAACTTTTGCCTAGCATCTTGTGATCACTCTGCCAGGCTTTGGAACAAATGTACATTGGCTAAATCACATAATACACACGCTTATAATTCTTCATAAATGAAAAGTACATTCAAATATAAGCCGTTACTGTTAAATGCGATTGCCGTTATTATTGAATTTCATTAGTCCCAGTTTTGATTGATGCATGGCTGTTCACGGAAAAGTGAGCAAGACGCCACAGTTACAATATCATGATTATGGTTAAATAAGAAAAGACATATAACCAAATAAGGCTACATTTATTTTCATACTAAATATCTAACTCCCATCATTGGATATGACATTAAGCGCGACTTGTGTAGCGCGACTTGTGTAGCGCGACTGCTTTCTTTCTGGTATATTTGTATACTTTTACTATCTAATCAATCTCAGCATGCGTTAATTTTGTGTCGCTATATGTTTGCCTCACTAAGGTTAAATTATGGCTACGTCTTTCTTTGGCCTGCGCTCTGGAAGTGATCTGTTAATTCTGCTAAACTTTAATTAAAACTGAAACTAAAACTGAAACTAAACTATATAAAAACTAAATAAAAATGTTTTCACAAAATAAAAACTAAACTAAAACTAACAAAAATATGAATGAAACTAATAAAAACTAAACTGAATTTTATAGCAAATTTGAAAACGATATTTAAATAAAACAAATTTAAAAATTCAAAACTATAATAACCTTGGTCGTTTTCTTGGCGTTTTGTAAAATTGTTGCATTCTCTGTCCCTGTTAGTTATTAGTTATTAAATTATCTTTGCTTGTGTCTTTTGAATAACTTTTGATTGCATTTGGAGCCCCGATTCTCCTCTTCATTGCACAACATGACAGTTCATTTAAATAGATCTTAAATAAAATAGAAACATTAGATGAGAGAGAGAAAAAAAAACTAAACTTACTGTAAATGAAAATGAGAAATGTTGCCTTGGAAACTAACTGAAATAATGTAGGTTTCAGTACTAAAATTACTAAAACTGCAAAATGAATGAACAAACGAATTAACAGAAAAAAAATTACAATTGAAAAAAAAAAATAAAAAAAATTTAATTAAATTAAATCAGTACAATACAATGCAATACCATCCATACATTCATGCATGCGTACATACATACATAGAAAATATTCCAAAGCAACATTTCTCATTTTCATTTAAGTGTTTTATCTGATACATAATAGCTCAATGTTTATTTCCCCCACTATTTTGAAGTTTATAATTCCATTAATTAATTCATTTTAATAAGTATTTTAATAAATAATAATTAGACTATATATTAGACTATAATCAATAAATGCAATCAAATCTTTTTTTGATTGAACATAACACAAACATTTTAAATATCAGTATATATACAGTATATATATAAAACTGTTCGGTACATGATATGCGTACCGTTTCAGCCCTAATATATATATATATATATATATATATATATATATAAACTTTTTCAACATGGTGGGGAAAGCATACACATTTAAACAGCCTCTTCTTTGAACTTTTTTTTTTGCATTTTTCACAGGTATGAGAATTTTCTAAATATATACTTTGGTAACACTTTACTTGAAGGGGTGTGCATAAGACTGACATGACACCTTCATAATCATGACATGACACATGTCATGAATATGAAGGAGGTGTTATGCATGTTTATGACAACTGTCATTAAGTGTAATTCGCTCAGTTATGTCATTTTTAATGCAAATATGACATTATTTGACCTTACCCTAACCTAACCCTACCCCTACCCTTACCCCTAACCATAGCCCATAACAAAGACATCTCAAACAATGTCATCTTTGCATTAAAAATTACATAACTGAGCGAATGACACTTACTGACAGTTGTCATAAACATGCATAAAAAACCTTCATATTCATGACATGTGTCATGTCTTGATTATGTAGGTGTCATGTCATGATTATGAAGGTGTCATGTCAGTCTTATGCACACCCCTTCAAGTAAAGTGTAACCTAAACGTTTAACATTGATAACACCATTTACAGTCAATTAATAGAACATCTATTTTTATTTATTATTTACAGTTTCACCTTCAACGTAAACAGACAAATTGCTTGCTGCTTTCATTCCAGCTAAGGTTTCTACTTTATTCTCAGTGTGATTTCTTCTGACTGCCACCTTTCTGCTTCTCAATAGAGCTCAAGGCCATTATACTGCGCAGTTATGCAGCTGAAAGCCAAAAAGTTGGAAGGCTCAACTTCTTGGCTTTCAGCTATACATATGAAAGAGTTCCTCCATATTTAATGTGATTTGCTTTCAACAACAATGGCAGATGACATGTGCGCTCAGTTACGCTGTGTGTTTTTGAGGATCATTAGATTCAGAGATGTTGGAAGAGAGCTAAAGATGGTGTAGTCGTGCTTGTTATATATTTTTACTAGGACTAAATTGATAAATCAAATGGATGTAAATTAAGTTAATGTGAACTGTATACATGATTATTTGCTTCAAAACTTAAGATAATTAGGTAAGAATATCTATCTATCTATCTATCTATCTATCTATCTATCTATCTATCTATCTATCTATCTATCTATCTATCTATCTATCTATCTGTTAACATACCATACAAAAGTTTATTTGCAGTCATTTTTTGTTTGTTTGTGTGTTTTTTAATACTAATCAGCATGGATGAATTGAATAAAAAAATGACAGCAAGGACAACATTTAAAGTGTTTAAAATATATTTTACAAAAATTATGTGTATTTGAACTCTCTATTCATCAAGGAATCCTGAAAAAAGTACAGTTTGTTTTTGACTGTTTTCAACATTGATAATATTCTTGAGCAGCAAATCAGTATATCCGAATGATTTCTGAAGGATCATGTGACACTGAAGACTAGAGTAATGATCCTGAAAATTGAGCTATGCATCACAGGAATAAGTTGACTGTAAAATGGTTTGGTGTATGGAAGGAAGAAGACAGGGTCAGTGTGACTGGAACTCCTATTTTATTCGACTTCTCCAATATAACACAACAACAGTCGCGCTCAACGCACTTTAAACAACTCCGCATAAGTTAAATATAACTCCAAATATAACTTCAGTTTCAGCATCCACCCTCCAGCTGGTACGAGTCCCAGTCAGTCTCTCTCCTCCAGTCTCCTTTCCCAGTGGCCTTTATCAGGTCTCTCCATGCCAATTACTGAAACAAGACACAGGTGTTTGTCATTTGCACTTGACCCACTTACACACAGCTCGTCTCCTGTCTCTCTCTCCCGCTGCAGACCTTGCTGAACCACGCCCCACTCGCCACATACCCCCACTGCCCGACTAAGGCCGGGGAGCCATCCGGCCTGCAGCACCACCAGGCCGTAATCTGGAGAGAAAGTCAGCTACAGCCATCTGAAACCCCGGCCTGTGGACAACCTTGAATTTAAAGGGCTGTAGTACCAGATACCAATGGGTGATCCGTACGTTGGTATCCTTCATATGGTGGAGCCACTGCAGGGGTGCGTGGTCCAAACACAGCATGGACTCCCGTCCCATGAGATAATAGAGGAGGGTGAGAATGGCCCATCTAATTGCCAAACACTCTTTTTCTATGGTGCTGTGCATCGTCTCTCTCTTCGAGAGCTTACGACTGATGTACAGCACCGGCTGCTCCTCACCCTCTATCTCCTGAGACAGGACCACTCCAAGCCCCCTGTCTGACATGTCAGTCTGCAACAAAAAGGGGAGAGAAAAGTCAGGGGTGTGCAAAAGTGGCTCGCCACACAGAACAGCCTTTATCTGGGTGAAAGCCTGCTGGCACTGCTCCGTCCACTGGACAAGATCTGATGCTTCATTTTTAGTGAGGTCAGTCAGCGTGTTGGAGAGGTCCGAATAATTAGGTACAAACCTTCTATAATATCCTGCCAACCCCAGGAACTGCCTCACCTCCTTTTTGGTCTAGGGCCGCAGACAGGTTGCAACTGCTGCCGTCTTATCAATTTGGGGACGCACCTGTCCATGACCCAAGTGGAAGCCCAGATACCTGACCTCCACACACCCAACCTCACACTTTTTCGGGTTGGCCGTTAATCCGGCTACTCTCAGTGATCTCAGGACCACCCGCAGATGGTGCATATGATGCTGCCAATCATGACTATAAATGATTATGTCATCCAAATATGCAGCTGCATACGCAGTGTGCGGCCGGAGTATTCAGTCCATGATACGCTGAAAAGTGGCCGGAGCCCCGAACAACCCAAAAGGAAGCGTAACAAATTGGTGTAACCCAAAGGCATGGTGAAAGCTGTTTTCTCTTTGGATAGTGGTAATAAGGGGATCTTGCCAGCATCCTTTCGTTAAATCCAGTGTTGAGTCAAATCGAGCAGTACTGAGCCAATCAAGCAATTCGTCAACCCAGCATTCACCTTGCGATAATCCACACAGAATCAGACAGAGCCATCTGGGGCCAGGGCGAGAGATTGTTTTTTAGAGCTCACTTCTGGCCCGATATCTTCTTCTCCGCTCACTGCCGTTGCCAGCATCACTGAGTCTGCATTTCTCGCCTTTCCTGGTGGCTTTTCGGTACTAATAACTGGGACATATCTTGTTTTGACTGAGTGTCTTGGGTCACTCGATACAACCTGTATTTTAAAACAGCAAAATGACAGGTGCGGGCTAAGTCCATCCTCTATATTATGTTTTTGTCCCCGAAATTGAATAGCCACAATATAACTGGATAATTCCTCACATCCCCGTGCATGCACCATACCCTAACCATATAGCTTTTATCCAATGCCTCCGGTTGAATCAGGTTTTGATGAATTGAGGTTTGGTTACATCCTGAATCCACCAAAGCCTGATACATACCCCACTTAATACTCACAGGTATTTGATACATGCCAGCTTCATCGGGGTCAGCCTGCGGGTCGTCTGGTTCCCGGATCAGTGTTCCCACCTCCATCACCGGACACGATCAATAAAATTACCTGGATCCCCGCAACGCCAACAGGCCGGCTCAGGCCTCCCCACCATCCCAATGGCAGGAAGTGGGTCAGAAAATTGGAGTGGAGAGAACGGTGGAATGGGCGCTGTGGCGGGATTGCTGCCTGTCGACCCAGCCCCCCCTGGGCGGCACCCTCGGGCCAGCTGTCAGGTCCGGCGTAGAACTACCCCTCCACCGGTGTGCGGCTGTCGACCCAGCCCCCCCTGGGTGGCGCCCTCGGGCCAGCTGTCAGGTCCGGCGTAGAACTACCCCTCCACCGGTGTGCAGCTCCTAGAGGGAGATTCCCTCGGGACCTGGGAAACGGGACAGGTTTGTAGGGAGAAAGCACTGAGGAAGGGAGAGAGAGACAGATGGCAAGGATTCGCCGGCCCCGGTGCACGCCACCATCTGATCCTCTGCCAGTTGGATGGCCTGTTTCAGCAACGCCGGGCGGTGGCACTGGACCCACTGCTCAGTCTTCTTAGGCAGATATGCCACGAACTGCTCCAGTACCACCTTGCCGATGATTTCCACGACGTTGCTTCCCCCGGCTATCAGCCATCTGCTGTTGCACGATCACAAAGTGTCGCCACTTTCTCCAAGGTCCAAGGACCTGAAGCGCTGATGTTGTTGCTCTGGACTCATGTCGACCTGCTGTAGGATGGCACGTTTCAGGTCTTGGTATACCAGGAGGTTCTGGACTGGCAGTTGTTGGACGGCCACTTGTGCCTCTCTGGAGAGCAGAGGAATAAACCGCACAGGCCAGTCCACTTGGGGCAACCCACATGCCTCTGCGGACCTCTCGAACAGGTCTATGAATAACTCCAGATCAACCTGAGGACCCATCTTGATGACAGGCACGTGAGTGGGTGGGGCTGGAGCAGATGTGGTTCCTCTATCCCGAACCTCCCAGTCGATCCAGCTCCGGAACAGCTCGTGGTCTTCCCATTTCTAGTCGTCCCTCATGCCCAACAGGACCTGATGGTGCTGCTGGTGCAGACCGGCGAGCGATTGAATGACCTCCGCAAACGGCGTACTAGGCAGGGATTGCATGATGGCAGCAGCGATCTTCTTCCTGTCATTTGCACTTGACCCACTTACGCACCGCTCATCTCCTGTCTCTCTCTCCCACTGCAGACCTTGCTGAACCACGACCCCCTCGCCTCAATTACGTTTTAACATATAAAACATTCAAATATAAAACATTATTTTATTATTATTTTAAAGTGTAATAATATTTCACAATATTACTGTTTTACCGTATTTTAATGAAATAAATGTTAAATAATTAAATAATATTGGTGAGCATAAGATACTTTTTTCTAAAATATACAGTATATATAAAAAAAGCTACTTTGAAATTGTACTTTGTATATATACTTTTAGTAATCTCTTTTTTTATGATTGAACATAAGGTAATCCATTGTGCAGTTGAGCTGTCAGTCTGTCAGAGGCTTAGGTTCAGAGTCCGTTCACACAGCATGTGTTCTTGTGCTCCATATTACAAATGACCTGTGCTGTTTTGAATCCATTAGTGCTATTTATGACTGTTTGAACAGAAGAGTCAATACTTGTGGTTATGAAAGCTCTCAATAATATGAAGTGCCTTCTGACATTTTTATTTTGACAATGGGCCATTCAGTTTCACAGAATTTAATAGCATTTTGGAGAATATTTGTCAGCATTTTGACTTTCATTCTGTCCCATTAAACCAATTTGAGAAGATTGTTTACTCATGTTATTGGCATTTAAAAGGCCAGTTTCACAGCAGTCAGCAGGAAGAACCGCTTTTAACATTCTTTTTAAGTAAAAATTTCACAGGTATTTTCAGTGTTCAGTGACATCTATTGATTCCTGTTAACATATATTTATGTTTACACACACACACACACACACACAGTGGGTATAGAAAAGAATCACCCCCCCTTTCAAATAATCACATTGTGTTGCTTTGCAGCCTGAAATGAAGAAGATGGACACAGTTTTTTGTTTTATCCAGCTACATTCACTCAGTGCAACTTATAAAATCCAAGTGAAAGATAACACCAACATGTCAGGAGAAAAAAAAAAAAAAAACAGAATCACTGATTTGGAAGAAGGATCACCCCATATATATATATATATATATATTTTTTTTTTCTCAAAGGCCTTATCAATGCCTAGAAGTGGAGTGAAGTATATTATTAAGAAGTGGAAGGCATTTGGTACAACACAGACCCTTCCTGGATCAGGATGTCCATCCAAACTGGATGAAAAATCCAGAAGGAAACTGGTCAGAGAGGCGACTAAGAGTCCTACAGCAACACTGTAACAGTTGCAGGAATTTATGACAAAGAGTGGTCATTGTGTGCATGTGACAACAATATTACAAATTTCCCACTAATGTGGCTTGTATGGGAGAATTGGCACATGCAGTCACGACTGAGCTTTGCCAAAACTCACCTTGAAGATTCTGAGGCAGATGAGACTAAAATTTAATTATTTGACCTCAACACCAAACGATATGTCTTAAATACAGCTCACCATCCAAATAACAGTATTCCTACAGAAAAGCATGGAGGTGTTTATATCCTGTTATGGGGTGTTTCTCTGCAGCAGGGACTGGAGCGCTTGTCAGGACAGAAGGAAAAATGGATGGGGCAAAATACCATCAAATTCTTGAGGGAAATCTGCTGCCCGCTGCAAGAAAGTTGTCAGTGGGAAGAAGGTTTACCTTCCAACGTGACAATGACCAAAAGCACACAGCAAAACTGACTACACAGTAGTTGAAGGAGAAAAAGGTGGATGTCCTTGAATGGCCTAATCAGAGCCCAGACTTAAACCCCACTGAATATCTGTGGAATGACTTGAAGACTGCAGTCCACAAATGCTGACCATCAAATTTACCTGAACTTGAGCAGTTCTGCGAAGAAGAGTGGGCAAATATTGTAAATTCTAGATGTGCAAAGTTAGTAGAGACAGAGACATAACCGAACAGACTAAAGGCTGTAATTAAAGCAAAAGGTGGTTCAACAAATTATTTTCTGTTCTGTTTGTTTATTTTATTTATTTATTCATTTTTTCTGACATGTTGGTGTTATATCTTTCACTTGGATGTTGTAAGTTGACCTGAGTAAATATTGCTGGGTAAAACTTTGTCCGTCTTCATTTCAGGCTTGAAAAAAGGGGGTGATTCGTTTCTATTCCCATGTATGTATGTATGTATGTATGTATGTACAGTGGGGAAAAAAAGTATTTAGTCAGCCACCAATTGTGCAAGTTCTCCCACTTAAAAAGATGAGAGGCCTGTAATTTTCATCATAGGTATACCTCAACTATGAGAGACAAAATGAGAAAAAAAAATCCAGAAAATCACATTGTAGGATTTTTAAAGAATTTATTTGCAAATTATGGTGGAAAATAAGTATTTGGTCAATAACAAAATTTCATCTCAATACTTTGTTATATACCCTTTGTTGGCAATGACAGAGGTCAAACGTTTTCTGTAAGTCTTCACAAGGTTTTTTTATGGAGACATAGGTGTACCTGCACTCTTTTTTTCTGCAAACTACTCTAAAATTGATGTTGGATTGAAATGGAAATGATCCCCGCTCCTGAGGGAATGTGGAACAGGACATCAGAAATGAGTGAGTCCATAGGAACATTGGTAGTGTGTGAGATCTGGTGTACCATATAATCCTCTCTCAGTCATAGGACAAATTAAAATCCAAATTAATAGGGCTTCCTCTGCAAACAAAAACTAGTTTGGCCAAAGTAGGTCAGGGTTGGCAAGAATCAAGCCAGTATATTTAAGCAAATTCCTCCCTACCACTAGAATGTTGAAAAGTCCTCAAGGTGGAGATCAGGCTGAATGGACAAAATGTCCTTTAAAATGATTTTCCTTTTCCACTGTAAAACGATATAGAGTATGGGGAAATTCCATCAAACATGAAAAGTCTGTTATTATACATTATCATTAGGTCAGTATGATTGATTGATTGAAAAATACATTTATATTTTCATCCAGCAATGATTAATTAAATCAACCATAATGGCAGTAAATACATTTATAATGTTTAATATTATATGTTCATATTAAATTTATTAAAAAATGTAGGGTATTTAAAAGGCAATTTTCTTTAAATTAAGAACATGTGCATTTCCACAAAAGTTCTATCAACTATGTTATACTAAATAAATTAATACTTTTTAAAATCTGCACGGATGCATAAAAAATAAATTTTCAATGTTGCAAAAGTTTTCTATTTCAAATAAATCATGTTCTTTTGAATGACTATATATATTAAATTTATTTTTAAAATCTAAATAATAATAATAATAATTAAAATGCAATTTTCATTGAACTATGAAATATCAATGTCTACAAATAGTATGTCAACTATGTTACTAAAAATTAATACTTCTATTCTGCAAGGGTACATTAAATTAATCAAAAAACAGATTAAAGACATTTATAATGTTACAAAAGATTTTGGTTTCAAATAATATGTTGTTTTGTTTACTCGTTCATTCAGTCAAATAAAAAAAGTTTCTACAAAAATGTTAAGCAGCACAACTAGGTATATTAAGATATTAATATCCCAATATTGCATTATTGCATACTAACAAATACCACATTGACAGCAGAGTTGGCAAGAAAGAAAAAAAAAAAACTTTAACACTGTAACGGTGCTGACGAGGCGTGAGACGTGTGGATCCATCTGAAAGCTTTTATTTAAGAGACGTGGTCGTAACAGGCAGGGTCGAACAATGGCAAACAGGTGTATGGCGGGCAAAACACAAGAATAGTCCTAGGGCTAGCGTAGGTCAATGATCGGCAGACAGAATCACAGGGGCAAGACTAGAGGGATAAATCACGAAAACAGGCAAAGATCAGGACACGAGAAAACAGACAAGGCAAGACTAAGATAAAGCTATGGACAAACTAGACAGGCTCCGTAGAGTAGCTATTGCTATGAGAGTGATAAATGCTATACAATAATTGGCAGAGGGAAGGGATCAGAGTGAGTGTTAAATAGTGACTGAGTGATATGAAACAGCTGTGTGCAATCAGTGCTGTGTGCAATCAGTAAAACAGCTGTGTGCAATCATTGCTGTGTGCAAATCAGTGCTGTGTGCAATCAGTGCAATGAATGATGGGATATGTAGTCCGGGGTGATATGCAACAGTGTGTAGTCCGAGAGTCAATGAAAATGGAAAGGGTGACCTCTGATGGCTAGCAGACGGAAGTTCATGGACCGGATTCGTGACAAACACCACCACTTTCACCTTTACAGTGTTTTTTTCATTAACACATTCTGTATCTATTAATGTATTAACATCAGGCAATAACAGAGGAATAACTATAAATAGTTACAGGAAATATTTGTGATATATGTTGCTTCTTGGTTGAAGTATCACTGTGGGTGTGTGTTCCTCCACTGATACAGTATAACTGATTATTTGCCCTTCTCCAGAATCTGAGACCTGCTGATTTTCCCTAGAACTCTACAAGGTAAATCCCACGGTGTCCAATTCTTAATTGTCTTCCTGTGGGAAGGTGATAATCATTATCTGTGATGGATTGAACTGAACGTCCAAGGGCAAATTAAATGTCTGAGAAGGTGAATGTTTAATTCTTGTTCAGGGAAAAGCAGATATTAAGTATATAGCAATGTCTGACCTCTAACCCCCTCATGTCAGAAGAAATGACAAATTATTCAGGGGCTAAGAATGAATGACAACACATTTCTGAATTGTTTGAATTGATACAATTAAAAAAAGAGGTGTGTGATAAAAAGATAGAAGCTGCTTAGTATTTTTGTGATAACTGTGATACACTACTATTCAACAGTTATAATGCCAGTAGGTGGCGGCAGGTGACTGTCTCTATGAGTCATCACAGATTAATTAAAGAATGACAGTACTCAATTCGGATAAGCATACTAGCATACCTGGCTACTCTCAAAACCTATTGTAGAAATAGTAAGACTAGTTTGCTAGTATGCTGTTACAAATCCAGCACTTACTAAATAATTTTACAAATTAGTCATTGGTTCATTTTACTAAACCAATTTGTTCATAAACTCTGAATCATTCACAAACTGCACTATGTGTGTGTCAGTGTTAAACGGATCTGCTTCATTTGGAAATATTTTCTTTAGCGGAGCAAAACAGACAGCATGACTGGCAATTGTGCCTAAAATTGTAAGTTCTGTCAGGACCACTATCGTCAAAATGATAGATACTTAGCATAAAGTTTGGTTTGGCGGTATGGTTCTGTTCTGGGCAAAAACCTCCCTGCCCATCCATGCAGCCTGTCATGAATGAGCAGGGAGAACAGCTATTAACTTCTCATTTATTGAATAAATCTATAAAAACAAACTCACTTATTTGCACTGTTCAATAAAAGCCTCCAGCCATAAAACACTGTGATATCGATTTAATATGATTTAATTCCAAGAACTTTGATTTAAATTCAAGATGTATGTTATGCTAAACATTTTAGGCCTTCAAAATGTTGTCCTATGCAATATTAATATATTTTTCAAAGAAAAGATGGCGCCGGTGTTGGCTTGCCGTCTGCTGCTCTATTTGTGTCTGTTTGCTTTGCTTATTGTTCCGTCTTTAAATTGTTATGCACTGCTGACCTATGATCATCAAACATTGCTGGACCTTCATACCTCATTTCTTACAATCTGTAAAGATGACGCGGCATGGTTTATCTTTGAACTGTGTGGATCACTGCCATCGGATATACGGGACTGTATATGCCGTTGGCCTCTCGAACCCACACAGAGAAAACGTAGGAGGAAGCACGGCAGACGGGCTGGGATCTCCCTCAGATGGAAATTACACCTGAGGGCTAGTTGTGAATCCAGCATGCTGTTTCCGGCCTGGAAGCCGGTTCACGCGTCTGCTGCTCTCTGGTCCTCGCTAGTTCTTCCCCCCCGCTGGCTTCTCCCTATCTTCCCTGACTGCCCACCTGACCCTCATCTCGCATCTCCTCGCATCGGCTTCTGCATGGGGCAAACTGGGGCAAATTCTGCAAATCTCCGCTCTGTGAGCAGAGCCCCAGCCACCTCCAGCGCCATTAATCCACCAAAATTGGCTCTGATAAACGCTCATTCGCTGGCAAGTAAGACCTTCCTGCTGAACGTTTTTTTCTCCTCCCATAAGTTGGATTTTATGTTTATCACTGAATCTTGGACTCAGGAGATTTAAGTCCTTTTTCCGAACTGTTTCCAAATGACTGCCTGTTTTTTAATTCTCCCCTGCGAAATGGTCGAGGGGGCGGCTTAGTGACTGTTGTAAAACATACTTTTTTTCTCGCTGTCAGAGAATTGGTTTAAAAGTTTTTTCCAGTTTTGAAGCTCAGTTATTATGTTTTTAGTGGAACGACCCTATTCTGTTAGCTGTGTTGCATCGCCCTCCACATCTGGTTAAATATTGTATTATTGAACTTACAGAGTTTATGGGGTAGATCACTACAAATCATGACCGTTTTATTTTAGTTGGTGATTTTAATGTTCATGTTTGTTGCTCAGCAAACTCCCTTTCAAAGGAGTTTTTAAGTCTTACGGAATCCTTTAACCTAACACAGTGGGTAAATGACCCCACCCACCTTCAAGATCACACTTTGGACCTAGTGCTCACTTATGGGCTTTCTATTTATGAGTTTGAAATTTCTGATACAATGATCTCTAACCACAAGCCAATTTTATTCTCATTGTCACTGCCAAATCTACCATCTCCATTTGGTGATGTTGTTAGGCTGTCTCGGTCTTCCTAACTCCTCTCAGGTCTACCTGAATTGTAAGGTGCTTTTTAATGAACTGAACTCACAGTTGTCTTTGGACTCATCACTTCCTGATCTGAATGTCGACCAACATCTTGAGCTGCTAAATAATATATGAATGGACATTTTAAATGTGACTGCTCCTCTCAAAGTTTTTAAACTGAAACCTAAATCTGAACGGTGGTTAACTCCCGAAATTTGCTCGTTAAGACAAGCTTCCAGGAAAGCGGAGCGAAAAATGGAAAAAGGACAGACTTCAATCTTCATATGAGGTCTATAAGTCTTCTCTTCTGAACTACCAGACTGCTGCTAAGTCTGCAAAGGTAGCACATTTCTCTAGTCTGATTTTAAACAATCAAAATAAGCCAAAAGTTTTGTTTTCTGTCATAAATGCTGTCTTAAATCCATCTGTCAACTGTATACCAAATCTCTCAAACGTACTATGTGAAAGCTTCTTGAGCTTCTTTTCTGATAAAATTACAACTTTAAGGTCTCAGGTGGTAACCACGTATAATGAACCTGTTTTTGTCAGGGTTCTGTCACTTCGGTCTAGTGTAATTCATAGTTTTTTGACAGAGCCCTGACACTCGCGTCATGTCATTGTTTTCATGTGAGCGTGCGGCTTCGAGTGTGCTCGAGCCGTGCGCTCTCGTCTGCGTGTACTGTTTCATGTTGGAGCGTGGTGTTCAGATCCCGGCACTCATGTCTTGAGTTTCGGTTTCGTGTCGGGGTCCGGACACTCGCGCTCCATGTTTTGTCTGTTGTGGGAGCGTGCGGTCTCGAGTTCGCTCGGCCATGCGCTCTTCTGTCCATGTGTGTTGTGTTTTGGGTAGCACGCGGTTTGTGTTCAGCCGCGTGCTTTTCTTGTTGTCTTGTGTGAACACGCGGCTTATGAGTTTTCTCATTAGCTGCGTGTTCGTGTCTTTTGTTCTAGCACATGGCTTGTGATTTTGTTTGCTGGCCATGTGCTTGTGTTTTGTTTTGTGTGAGCACATGGCTTTTGTCTTTGATTCGGTGTGCCATGTGCTCATGTCAATTGTCTTGACCCCTCCCATCTTGTTACCGGATTATTAGTTAATTTGCCCCACATGTGGCAGTACTGAGTCCTCGCTCCATCCTCTTCTCAAACCCTGACAGTACGAACTGACCAAGATGAGGACTTAGCAGAGGAATGCTTTGCGTCGTCCACCAGCCTCCACTCTCTCCAACCCCCACTACCAGCGCATGCTCCAATTTAAGACCTTGAGCTCCCTCCGTCAACAGGGGGCTGACGTGAGGAATTTTGCCCTGGAGTTCAGCGGGGCTGCAGAGGGGTTGGGGTTTAACGATGCGGCCCTCAAGGACCTCTTCAGCTACGCCCTGGATGAGCCCCTCAAGTGGTGGAGGATGAGAGGGTTGGATCACCTGTCGTTTGAGGGGTCATCAAATTCCTAGCCCGTCAGGGGAACCCTCTGGCCGAAGAGGCCGCAGCACCCCCGGAGGCGGCCGAGGAAGCTGCAGCGCCCCCAGTGATGGCCGGAGAGGCTGCAGTGTTGTGTTTTGTGTAGCACGCGGTTTGTGTTCAGCCGCGTGCTTTTTCTTGTTGTCTTGTGTGAACATGCGGCTTATGAGTTCTCATTAGCTGCGTGTTCATGTCTTTTGTTCTAGCACATGACTTGTGATTTTGTTTTGCTGGCCATGTGCTTGTGTTTTTGTTTTGTGTGAGCACATGGCTTTTTGTCTTTGATTCGGTGTGCCATGTGCTCATGTCAATTGTCTTGACCCCTCCCATCTTACCTGATTATTAGTTCATTTGCCCCACATGTGGTCCCTCGTTAACCCTCATTTGCTCTCCATTTATTCTCCTTGTGTTTGCAGTCCTGTGTCAGTTCGTCGTCATCTCTCCCTGGATGTGTCGTGTCCAGATCCTGCCTTGCCTTGCCTTGCCAGCCTGTTTTTCCCCCACGGGGTAGTTTTTGTTGCTGTTTTGTTTATTTTTATTATCAATAAAAGCCCATTCTCTGCAGTACTGAGTCCTCGCTCCATCCTCTACCCAAACCCTGACAGTTTTTGCTGATGTTTCCCAGTCATCATCTGTATGGGAGACATTTGATCCCATTTCTCTGCAATTGCTCAATGAAATTATTAACACCCTCAAAACTTCTTTCTGTCCTCATGATGTAATACAGCCTCTGTATTTTAAATTGTTAATTGAGTCTGTTGGCCCCTCTTTGCTTTCTCTATTGAACAAATGTTTATTAACTGGTTCTGTTCCTGCTTGCTTGAACTTGGCATCTATTTCACCTTTGCTCAAGAAGCCTTCCTTAGACATGTCTGTTTTGAACAACTACCGACCAATTTCTGTGATCCCTTTCATTTCTAAGGTACTAGAAAAGATTGTGTTGTGTCAACTACAATCTTTAAGTACAAACCATATATCAGAAATATTTCAGTCTGGTTTCAAGCCTTTCCACAGCACCGAGTCAGCTCTCCTGAGAGTGTTAAACGATAGCTTAGTTGCTACCGATTCAGGTGACTCTGTGATTTTAATTCTCTTAGACCTCTTAGACTGCTGTCTTTGACAATATAGATGATTAGTTGCTCTTGTCCAGATTATAATCTTGTGTGGGGCTAAAATGCTCAGTCTTGAATTGGTTTAAATCTTATTTAACAGTGATATTTTTCAGTCAAAATTGGCAACTTTAAATCCTCTGCTGCCCATCTCAATTTTGGACTTCCCCAGGGATCTATCCTCTCACCTCTGCTCTTCGCTCTCTACATGCTTCTGACATGCTACACGATTCTGAGAAGGTATGGTGTATCTTTCCATTTCTATGCCGATGATACCCAGATCTATGTGCCTATAAAAAGAAACAATCCTTCTGCCATTGATTCCCTATTTACATGTCTTGATGAGGTAAAGCATTGGTTGGCTAGCAACTTTTTAACCTTAAATGACTCAAAGATTGAGGTTATTGTCTTTGGCCCATCAGACAATTTCAAATTTAACAACTCAACCTTGGATAGCCTGTCAGTCTTTGAATCAAGCTGTGTTAGGAACCTTGGTGTTCTCTTAGACAGTCGGCCTACTCTAGAGAAACATATCTCCTCGGTTGTTGCTTCTGGCTTTTTTCAGCTCTGCTTACGTTCAAAAATCAAACATGTTCTGCCTGAAAAACCTCTTGAGACAGCTGTTCATGCGTTTATTTCCTCTCGATGGGACTACTGCAACTCTTTGTATTGTGGTATCTCAAAGTCCCAAGTAGCTCGTTTACAACTGGTCCAAAACACAGCAGACAAACTTTTTAAGAAAGGCTGCAAATTTGATCCTGCCACCCCCTTTTTGCGAGCTCTTCATTGGCTCCCTCTTCATTATAGGATACATTTTGAAATCCTCCTATTTGTTTATAAATGTTTACACAACCTTTCCCCACGTTACTTATCGGAATTGCTGCATCCCTACAACCCTACCTGAGATTTAAGGTCTGGTAATCAAAACCTACTTATGGTTCCTTCCACTAGTCTAAAACGCAGAGGAGATAGAGCTTTTTTGGTAATGGGCCCTAGATTGTGGAACAGCCTGCCAGCACACCTCAGAGATGCTCCATCTCTATCGGTTTTTAAATATCTTTTGAAAACTCACTTGTTCCCCTTCAGGAAACAGACGCTGCGTCGAGATCGCTTTGGGAACGCCTCTGCGTGACCGCGTTCTGAAGCACGTGTCAAATCAGTCCAGTAGAGTAGTGAGACGTCACGAGCGGGGTGACGTAAGCACCAGAAAGTATAAAAGCGTATCCAGCAGAGCACAAACCAGCTTCTGCTCTGTGTATGTGTCTGTCTATTTACTGTTGTCTGTCCACACAAACATATATAAAACAATCATGAAAAAGTCTATGGATAGCGAATGGCATTACAAACGCTGTGTTCCTCCCTGCCCACGATATCTGGCGGCGGGGGATACACACGATTTGTGTGTCGTTTGTTTGGGAGCGGAGCATGCACGGTCAGCTCTTGAGGGGGCTGATTGTCATGACTGCGAGCTGCTCTCGCTGCACACACTCCGCTCTCGGCTGGCCGTGTTTGATTAGAGTGGCCAGGCTCGCGATCCCACTGGCAGCGGTCCTGCTGTTGCCGAGGCACAGTGCAGACTGTTGTCATGGGGATCGCAAGTCGATTTAGCGGAGGGATCCGAGACGGCTAGATCCGCGGCTCTCTCTCAGGGTTCGGAAGCCCGCACTGCGGTTTCGTCCCCCAGGAGAGAGAGCCAGGCACTTCATCTATCTTCCTTCGAGAAGGTAGAGTCAATTTTGGACTTCCCCAGGGATCTATCCTCTCACCTCTGCTCTTCGCTCTCTACATGCTTCTGACATGCTACACGATTCTGAGAAGGTATGGTGTATCTTTCCATTTCTATGCCGATGATACCCAGATCTATGTGCCTATAAAAAGAAACAATCCTTCTGCCATTGATTCCCTATTTACATGTCTTGATGAGGTAAAGCATTGGTTGGCTAGCAACTTTTTAACCTTAAATGACTCAAAGATTGAGGTTATTGTCTTTGGCCCATCAGACAATTTCAAATTTAACAACTCAACCTTGGATAGCCTGTCAGTCTTTGAATCAAGCTGTGTTAGGAACCTTGGTGTTCTCTTAGACAGTCGGCCTACTCTAGAGAAACATATCTCCTCGGTTGTTGCTTCTGGCTTTTTTCAGCTCTGCTTACGTTCAAAAATCAAACATGTTCTGCCTGAAAAACCTCTTGAGACAGCTGTTCATGCGTTTATTTCCTCTCGATGGGACTACTGCAACTCTTTGTATTGTGGTATCTCAAAGTCCCAAGTAGCTCGTTTACAACTGGTCCAAAACACAGCAGACAAACTTTTTAAGAAAGGCTGCAAATTTGATCCTGCCACCCCCTTTTTGCGAGCTCTTCATTGGCTCCCTCTTCATTATAGGATACATTTTGAAATCCTCCTATTTGTTTATAAATGTTTACACAACCTTTCCCCACGTTACTTATCGGAATTGCTGCATCCCTACAACCCTACCTGAGATTTAAGGTCTGGTAATCAAAACCTACTTATGGTTCCTTCCACTAGTCTAAAACGCAGAGGAGATAGAGCTTTTTTGGTAATGGGCCCTAGATTGTGGAACAGCCTGCCAGCACACCTCAGAGATGCTCCATCTCTATCGGTTTTTAAATATCTTTTGAAAACTCACTTGTTCCCCTTCAGGAAACAGACGCTGCGTCGAGATCGCTTTGGGAACGCCTCTGCGTGACCGCGTTCTGAAGCACGTGTCAAATCAGTCCAGTAGAGTAGTGAGACGTCACGAGCGGGGTGACGTAAGCACCAGAAAGTATAAAAGCGTATCCAGCAGAGCACAAACCAGCTTCTGCTCTGTGTATGTGTCTGTCTATTTACTGTTGTCTGTCCACACAAACATATATAAAACAATCATGAAAAAGTCTATGGATAGCGAATGGCATTACAAACGCTGTGTTCCTCCCTGCCCACGATATCTGGCGGCGGGGGATACACACGATTTGTGTGTCGTTTGTTTGGGAGCGGAGCATGCACGGTCAGCTCTTGAGGGGGCTGATTGTCATGACTGCGAGCTGCTCTCGCTGCACACACTCCGCTCTCGCCTGGCCGTGTTTGATGAGAGTGGCCAGGCTCGCGATCCCACTGGCAGCGGTCCTGCTGTTGCCGAGGCACAGTGCAGACTGTTGTCATGGGGATCGCAAGTCGATTTAGCGGAGGGATCCGAGACGGCTAGATCCGCGGCTCTCTCTCAGGGTTCGGAAGCCCGCACTGCGGTTTCGTCCCCCAGGAGAGAGAGCCAGGCACTTCATCTATCTTCCTTCGAGAAGGTAGAGGTGATGAGTGTCGAGACAGAGGAGACTGTGGACTCCACTGCCACCGCAGTCCCTCGCTTATGAGGAGCTCGTGGAGGTTGTGACTCGTGCTGTAGCCAAATTAAATATCAAGTGGCCAGCCGAAAAGCAGGACGCTCGTCCTAAAAGCAAATTAGACGAGCATTTCCTGAGGGCGAGGTCACAGCCTTCACGACGGGGCCTTCCATTTTTTCCCGATCTCCATGCCGATGTGTCAAGATCGTGGGAAAAACGTATTCTTCCCGTATCTATAGCCCCACAGTGTCTAATTATTCCAGTATTGTGGGGCTGAATGAGAAGGGATATGGGGCGATTCCAATGGTGGAGCAGATGCTCGCGAGCTATCTCTCCCCATCCTCAGCATCGTCCCTGAAGGCCCCGAAGCTTCCCACCAGGCCTGCTAAGCTAACATCTAGTCTGGCAGGCGCGTGCTTGCACACCATGGCGGTGTTTCAAGCGTACCAGGCTGACCTGCTCAAGGACCTGGATGACAGGAAGGAGGGGGAATCCGACGTGGTAGCTGAACAGCGTCGGGCCACAGATTTGTCCCTCCGAGCCACCAAAGAAATGGCCAGAGCTATCGGCCGTTCAATGGCAGCAATGGTGGCCACAGAGCGGCATCTGTGGTTGAATCTGTCCGATATGCAAGATAAGGACAGATTCTTCCTCCTAGACGCCCCGCTTTCGCCCTCTGGCCTTTTCGGCGACGCAGTCAACACTGTCATCGAGAGGTTTCAGGAGGCGAGAAAGCAAGCAGCAGCGTTTCAACGGTTCCTCCCTCGTCGCTCCCAGGCCCATGGGGCTGCTGAGCGGGAGCAGCCCCAGCCGTCAAGCTCCTCATACCGCCAGTCACAAAAACAGAGCGTTGCAACCCGCACCCCTCCGCAAAAAGCCGGTCGGGCCAACGCTCTCAGTCGGGGTCTTCTAGACCGAAGACGGATCTGCGGACCGTTATTTTGTTGAAGAGGACCTCGACTAAATGGTCCTGACGCCAACATCTTCAGGCCCCTGAGGGCAGCCCCACCTGGGGAGGAAAGGATAACACCTCAGTATATGGTGCCCGATCCTCCTCAGTGCCCTCACGGAGAGTCACTGAGACCCCTGCCACCCTTGGTGCTTCAGGGCTCAGTGAGCTCCAGCGAGTGAAATTCCCAGCTGCCGCCCGGCGACGGTACGGCACGGGAGAGCTCACCCCCTCGAGTGAGGGTGCTACAGCAGTCAGGTCGGTCGTTCCCTGCCGGTCATCCGCTTCAGGGCACTGAACTGGCTTCTCTGATAAGATCTCGTGAGGCTGGTTCCCTTAGTAGATTTTCTGGTAGCGTGGAAACTTTTACCAAATATCTCAGAATGATGGGGTCATTAGTGGCCCCCGAGGAGGCTCTGGTAATGGAACAAGAAGTAGATACTCTCTTGAGGAAGGGGGCCATATAGCCATATAAGCCTCTCTCGAGAGCGTCCGGGTTCTACAGCCGCTACTTCATCGTTCCGAAGAAGGATGGGGGCTTGCGTCCGATCTTAGATCTCCATCTTCTGAACCGCGCTATTAAACGACTTCGGTTCAAGATGCTCACTATCAAGCAGATAGTATCACAGATCCAGTCCGAGGACTGGTTTGTTACGATAGATCTCAAA
>NW_015506591.1:45035-53681 GCF_001515645.1 Sinocyclocheilus grahami
CTCATACCGCCAGTCACAAAAACAGAGCGTTGCAACCCGCACCCCTCCGCAAAAAGCCGGTCGGGCCAACGCTCTCAGTCGGGGTCTTCTAGACCGAAGACGGATCTGCGGACCGTTATTTTGTTGAAGAGGACCTCGACTAAATGGTCCTGACGCCAACATCTTCAGGCCCCTGAGGGCAGCCCCACCTGGGGAGGAAAGGATAACACCTCAGTATATGGTGCCCGATCCTCCTCAGTGCCCTCACGGAGAGTCACTGAGACCCCTGCCACCCTTGGTGCTTCAGGGCTCAGTGAGCTCCAGCGAGTGAAATTCCCAGCTGCCGCCCGGCGACGGTACGGCACGGGAGAGCTCACCCCCTCGAGTGAGGGTGCTACAGCAGTCAGGTCGGTCGTTCCCTGCCGGTCATCCGCTTCAGGGCACCGAACTGGCTTCTCTGATAAGATCTCGTGAGGCTGGTTCCCTTAGTAGATTTTCTGGTAGCGTGGAAACTTTTACCAAATATCTCAGAATGGGTCCTGCAGATTGTAGAGAAAGGTTACAGAATCCAATTCGGTTCTCGTCCACCTCTTTTCAATGGGTTCATCCCCACACTAGTGGCCCCCGAGGAGTCTCTGGTAATGGAACAAGAAGTAGATACTCTCTTGAGGAAGGGGGCCATATAACGTGTTCTGCCTCTCTCGAGAGCGTCCGGGTTCTACAGCCGCTACTTCATCGTTCCGAAGAAGGATGGGGGCTTGCGTCCGATCTTAGATCTCCATCTTCTGAACCGCGCTATTAAACGACTTCGGTTCAAGATGCTCACTATCAAGCAGATAGTATCACAGATCCAGTCCGAGGACTGGTTTGTTACGATAGATCTCAAAGACGCTTATTTCCATGTTTCCATCCTCCGTCAACACTGGAAGTTCCTGAGGTTTGCTTTCGGGGGCGAAGCATACCAATATCGAGTTCTTCCCTTCGACCTGTCACTCTCGCCCTGCACTTTCACAAAGTGTGTGGATGCTGCTCTGGCTCCACTGCGACTCCAGGGCATCCGCATACTCAATTATATCGACGATTGGATAATACTAGCTCAATCGGAGCAGATGGCGGCTCGGCATCGAGATGTCGTCCTCGCCCATATGAGAGAGCTGGGGTTAAGACTAAACGCCAAGAAGAGTGTTCTTTCTCTACTACAGAGAACCACTTATTTAGGCGTGGTGTGGGACTCAACCTCGATGCAGGCACGTCTGTCTCCTGGTCAAATTGAGTCAAGCAGAGGTGTTCCCAAAGTGATCTCGACGCAGCGTCTCGTTCCCTCGGGGAACCATGGTTACATATGTAACCTAGAGATGTTTTCTTTAGCTTTTGCAAATTGATGTTTGTTTGAATGTGTTTTTATCTTTGATCATTATGTTGTACAGCACTTACAGTCTTGTGACTGTTTTAAATGTACTTCATAAATAAAATAACTAGTACTATATTCTGCTGTTTTGTTGGTTGACATGAGATGCGTCACTATGAATATAATGGCCTATTATAATTAATTGGTGAAAAAACTGGGCTTTTATGAATTGCATGTCCAGTCAGGGTGGGGATAATCTAAAAATAATTATGCCACAATTACTGTTTATTTCTTCATTACAAGTGCTAATTGCATGCAAGCATGCCACTTGAGCTAAACAGATGAAAGGAGCTATGAGAGGAGCAAGATGAAAAATGAAGGACTTCAGTTCTTTCAGGGGTTTTTTTTGTAAATCATGCAGGACTTTGATCAAAGTGTCACTAATGGTGCTTTTCCACTGCATGGTACGGCCCGGTACGGTTCACTTTTGTGATGTTTTCCACTGGGTACAGTACCTGGTAAGTTTTGTTGTCTGTTGAGGAAGTACAGACGTTCCTCTCGTTGGTAGCAGAGGAGCGGATCCAGCGAGAGCTTCATGGGCCAACGTGGAATGAAAAAGTTTTTCAGGAGTCGCGGCAGTAGAGTTGTCTGTTAACAACATGTGAATAATCCCGCCCACTCTAAAGCGATACTAAACTGCAGGGGAAATGCAAGCCGAGCCGAGCTGTGCCATGCCGTACTGAGCCGTGCCACGCAGTGGAAAAGCACCATAAGTTAAGTCCTATTCTTATGGCAAATAATATCATATAAAATAATATAATAAAGTCCCTGATGGTACATAATTGTGAGCCATAAGGTGAAATGATCTGCATTATATAAAATAGCCTTGAGAAGCTGTCATACCTCTGCATCACTCAATTCAGATAGTAGCATAAATATTATTCTATATGCAGTAATGGGTTTTTAGTCAACAATTGACTGACCAGGTTGATGCAGTTTTTTGATTGTTTTGTGAGCTATCAGTCAACACTTTGTTTGCTCTGCTATCTCTCAATTGAGCCAAACAGAGTTTGGAAACATTTAAAGCTCTTTTGGTAGAGTTCAGATGAGCAGCTTGGGACTGTATTGCACTGGTTTAGGTTAGCTGTGTTCGCACTGGTGTGTCGGTCAGGACACAGGAGGCAGGAGTTAGAATTAACAGTCCAGGGAAATGATCAGCACAATGAACAGCACAGCCAGACCACAGGGCATTGCTTGGCATAATCTTCACAGTAGTGATATGTGAGGTAACTGTACAGGTATAGGTGTGTGGTCTGAAACAATTGATAATAAACAACAATTAGAAAATATCAACAACTTCAATCAACACGATAACTGGCATTTATATTGCTAACTGTCCACTGTAAATGTTAAATTCTCTACACCAATTTTTACCCTAGAGGGCACTCATAAATGTAATTATTTGCTGAGTCATCACACAATCCGTTAATTAAATATATAGTTAAGAATAACTAGGAAACAGATATTTACAACATTCCAAAATACATCTATACACACTGAAAACATCAATCAGTTATGTAATTATTATACTGAACCTAAGTGTAGAAAATATATGTTAAATAAATGGCTTAGGCAAGATGTTGGGTTTAGCATCATCACTTATCTTCCCGAACAAAATCACAATATATTATTATTATATTATATCTATATTTAGTAATTATTCATCATATGACACATTCAGAAAAGAACAATCACAAATGGACTTACATGTTGTCATTAACGTACAACTTGCAAAGTTAAAAGCAAAGTTAAATTCAATCCGTATTCTGGAGGAGCCTGTGCAGTACATCATGCAGTCGGCTCAACTGGAACTGGAAGTTACTGATGTACGCAGAAACCTGTGATCTGACTGGTCATTCCTTCCCAACATCACCTTCCCCCAAACATATTTGCTCCTTTAATGGAACAGTCAGTTAGTGGGTTCTGAGTCTTTGGTATGTTCATCACGGGCAGGAAGAGGGATTAGTCTAGCGAATGGTTGGGTATATGTTTTATTCTTGCCCTGGATCTCCACTAATCAGATGTGACCGTCTGATCCAGGAAAGGTCTTAACTACTTTACCCACTAACCACATGGCACATGGAAGTTGTGGGTCAA
This sequence comes from Sinocyclocheilus grahami, assembly GCF_001515645.1. Lineage (NCBI taxonomy): Eukaryota > Metazoa > Chordata > Actinopteri > Cypriniformes > Cyprinidae > Sinocyclocheilus > Sinocyclocheilus grahami. Next base: position 48,520 of record NW_015506591.1, read on the forward strand.
CAAGCATGGTGATAGTTCCTGAGGAAATGTCACTCACATCTGTATGCCATCTGTGACAAGCTTGGAGCAGGGGCGTAAATTTCGTTTTACAGTAGGGGGGGACAATAAACATAAAATTTCTCGAGAGCAATTTTTGAAGGGGACACAAATAATACAGCTAAAATTGTTCTTGTAAGGATAAGTATACACAGAGGAAAGCCTTACTACTTTTATTGTGGCAGGGAGACTGTGCCAAATTAGACAACTTCATGCTGTTGTGGTCACACTGCGATAGCAGTCATGTCCGTTGTAGACATTACTATCCGTCAGGCAGGTAATGCTATTATTGCTAAAATAGCAGACTCATCGAAAAATACATTGGCATCATTTGTAATAAAGAGAAAATAATCACTTCATTTGATGTTTAAGTGAATAAAATAGTCTTGACAGCCGAGTTCCACAGCTATTGACTTTTTCTCACTCACCGAACTTGTGTGTGTGTAGGTGATGCAGGGTTGCCAGGTTTTTTGCAAAAAAAAAAAAAAACACCCAATAGCTACTCAAAACTAGCCCAATCACGTTTCGAGGGGGTTCCATCAGTAAAATTTGCATTCCAGGAGCTAAATATCACGTGAGGGGCACTTCAACCCACGGAAATTAAAAACAACCCGCGGCAACAGTGTTAAAGTAGTGTTAAAGTGTTAAAGCAATTATGCGGGAAAACCGCGGACTTGGCAACACTGATTGAAGTAAAAGAGGAAAGCAGGCATTTGGATCAAAGCACTGTGAGGCAAGGGAGGGGGAGACTCAAAATGTTTCTAAACTTAAAACACATTTTTTGCCCTGTTTGTGTTTGTGTAGTTTTACTACTTACTAAGTTATTTAAAGTATTAAACATTGTTATTTACAATACACAGCATTGTTTTAAATCATATTCTTAGGGGGGGCAACCCTCAGATGGGGGGGGGGTCCTGTCCGCCCAAAACGCCTCCCCCCCATCTAACCAGAACTGATCTGTTAGCACCTGGCTTCACCTCCATCTCCACTGCCCCATGAGCTCTGTAGTTGGATATACAACCGGTGGTAGTGAACTATCAGGCCACCCCATTAGCAGGTAGTTGGACATAATAAGGTCAAAGTCCACTACATTGGAAGAAGTATACCCAAGAGGTTTACTGTTTAGGATCACTTTCACTTTGATGAGTAAAGTCAGGAGCACCTCTTCAGCTACTGTTTGTGAGCCAGTGGTGATACAAAGGTTGCTTTTGACAAAATTAATCTCTCACTCCCAGGAACCACCAAAGTGTGGAACGTTTGGTGGGTTGAAATAGAAATATATTTTTTTTGCTTGGCCAGATAATGTTGTAGTTGAGGGCTGAGAGATGCAAATGCCTCCTGTAGTTCCTTTTCTCCACCATGAAAGTTTATGCCCTGGTTTGAGAACAACTCACAAGGCTTACCACGATGGGCTACAAACCTCCTCAGGGCCATAAAGAAATAATCAGTGTACATGGAAGTAGGTCAAGGTGAACACATCTTGTGGTAAGGCGCTTTAACTTTAAGTTTATACCCCATCTCTTCTTGCAGCGTCTGCCAATTTTAATTTGAAATGGCCCAAAGCAGTCCATGCCAGTACTATAGAAATGGGGTTTCTGCAGTCTCAGTCTGGCTGGTGGCAGTTCTGCCATTTTTGGAATTACTGATTTAGCCTTCCACTTCTGACATTCTTTGCATAATTGTTTCTGCCTAATGATAGCTTCACGTCCTCTTGATACCCAGAAGTTTCTCCTAATTTCAGCAAATATTATGGTCCTGGGTGGCAATAGCTTAATGACTGTGTGATAAGGATCTAGAACTATTGGTTGTGTTACTGATGTCTCCAATCCTTCTGCACAATGTAGGCGACCACCAATTCAGATGACCCTCGTATTCTGGTGTCAAAGTTAACAGCCGACTGGTTGAGGGTATGGGTCTTTTGGTTTGAGCAGTTTGTACTCCTCAGGGAAACTCTCAATTTGTGATTTCTGGAAGATGAGCATTTCTGCAGCCTGGTAATCTGCTGATGATGGTTTTTCAGCACCTTTATGAATTTTAACCGTTGCTTCAAAGAGTTCACTCCAGGAATAATAGTTAGCAGGTTCAGGAATGTTAGGAGCAGTAACTTCTTTCACAATGCCACATACAATTCCCTTTCATTGTTCATCTTTATCCATAGGGACTTGTGTAGGAGGGATAACTGGCCATTCCGCTTCAGGTCTGAGTGTAAATGATGAACCTTGGCTCCACTTGTTGGGCTCCACATACCTCCAGGTACATCAAGCAGTCAGTTCCTGGATCTCCGCTACCCTCATCCTGAGAAACACTTTGAATCTACAAGATTAAAAATGTATCCATGCAAGGACAGTTGTGGAGTCTGTCCATATGACCAATTTAATGATTTTCTAAGTGAGCTGTTTCAAGGAGTTTGGCCAGCTGAGCACCATTCAAGGTTGCACATAATTCCAGACTGGGAATGGTTTGTTGTTGCTTGGGGGCAACTCTGGATTTCGCTATAATGAAGGTGAGTTGGATTTGGCCTTGGCAATCGTCTGTGTGTAAATTGGCCACAGACCCACATGCCTGATCAGAAGTGTCATAGAAGATATGGATCTGAAGTCACAAGTCAACAAGGCAAGGTAATGGTTGCCAAGTTATGGAGTTGTTCTTCCCAATTATTCCAGGATTTCAGGAGGTCCTCAGGCAAATAGGGGTCATCCCATTCCAACTTTACATCACAGTCTATCATAAACAGTCTATAATAAGCAGATAAACAGTATCATGTGCAGTCGGATTAACCAGAACTGAAAGTTACTGATGTACGCAGTAACCCGTGATCTGATTGGTCATTCCTTCCCAACACAGTTCGTTGTGCTAGATTCTTTACATGACCTTGCTCAGTTCAACATACACTGGAGAAACGCAAAGACAATTTTCTGCTTGCATTTAGATTCAAGCGGTAATGCAGCAGGCGAATACAGATCCCCTCACATGCATAAATGTACTGTGAAAAGTCATTCTAGTAATAAATACACTTCATCTCCACACTCAAAACCCTTTCTTTAGAGCTGTCAAGTGTCATGAATATGTTGAAATGAAACCTTCAGTATTGCAAGATTCAAACATTAATTGCTATAGACGCATTATATGGCTCTTAAAGGGATAGTTCACCCAAAAATTAATATTACACCATGATTTACTCACCCTCAAGCCATCCTAGGTGTACATGACTTTCTTCTTTTAGACAAATAAAATCAAAATTATATTACGAACCAAGTGCCTTCATAGTTATGTAACTAAATTATGGGTTTCTGCTGATATCAATAACATTTACTTATTATAATGTGTTGAATACATTAATGTAATGTTTATTTTACTTTTTTCAGTCGATGTAGGTGTAAATGCAAAAGCGTTTTATTATCTGCACAGAAACACAGAAATAACACACATTATTCACCACATATGTCATACTATATATATTATTTACAATTCCAGATCTGGTAGACATTTTGATCCAAAGAAGTACATATTTTGTGTTCAAGGTATACATTTGATCAGTTAATGCATTCCCTGTTAATGGAAGCCATGACTCGATTACCGTATTGCAATGCTGTCTCATTAGGATAATAATTCAGGAGCTCAGAAAAAATGGATTCTATTCCAGTTCATCTCTCTCTCTACTTGGTGACTGAAATGTGTTTAACGATAGATTAAAAGAGGGAGGCAGTCTCAATTCCCACCAGCACTCAGCACTGACCTCCATTCTGGTTCAGTCTGGAGCGATTACCCTTAAAACTCCTGCTAAGAAATTAATTGGAGCTGCAGGACTTTAGAAATGGGAGAGGATGAGTGCTGTGCTACTTATTCTTAAATGTACCTTCATAAAATCTGCAGAAATCCTTTACTTGATGGTTGCACTACATTACATTTTTTGAGTCATTAAATTTTAACTTTCTAGCCATAATAATAGTGTAAATACAAAGAATGCATTTCTAAGAACTTAAAAATGTTTAAAACTAGATCGTTAAAATATTTTCTCTTTTCTTTATTTTAAAGATTCTTATTTGTCACTGACCTATTAGCACCCTTTACTGTGAGATTTTTTTTTCTAAAGTAAGAAAACACAAAAGACGATACTTTTTTATCATTCAAAATAAAATTTTTGTTTTGTTTTTTTCATGGGTAAGTGCAAATCAGATCTCTATCTGATAAAAATGTACACTTCACATGTAATCATTTAGCAGACACTTTTATCCACAATGACTAACAAATTAGAACAATAGAAGCAATCAAACCAACAAAAGAGCAATAATAAGTGCTGTGACAAGTCCCAGTTCCCTTTCATGGGAACTTCGAACTGCATCCTCTAGGGGTCGCTATGGGGAACGCCTCGTCGTGACCCGTGTCTGAAGCATACATTGAAAAAACACCAACTCGTTGGCCTGCGACAGCCATGACGTCACTACCGGTGCGACTATAGCATAAATAGGCGCCGGGAGCACATATCATTCTCTTCTTCGTCTTCATTGACTGTTTTGTTTGAAGCGTGCATTTTTTTGGTAAGAGCGATCTATTCATCTCATTATGGCGAGCACTAGCAAAGCGTTTAAGGATGTGTGCATCAGTGTTGACGTTGTTTGACATCTGATGACACACACGATATATGCGTTATTTGTTTGGGCAAAGAGCACCTTTCCCTTTCGCGATCGTCGGCTGTGCACAAGAGTGAGCCGCTGGAGGATGATGTTATTTCATTAACATTGTCTGATTCAGTGCTCTGCTGGGATCAGCCCAGCAAAAGCAGGAAATGTCTGAGGAGGGCAATAAGCTGAGGCTGAGCCTTCCCAATCCTCCTGCCCTGCGTATGATGAGCTTTTGAAAATTATGGATCGCGACACGGCGAGGATTTACTTGCCGTGAAGCGGGTGAAGAAAGTGACATCGCAAGCATCTCGATGAACGTTATTTTTCTGGACATAACCCTCCAGCTCAGGTGAGCCTTCCTTTCTTCCTGTTTTCCATATAAAGATTGAGAAGGAATGGAAGAGGCCGTTTTTCCTTATGCATCCATTGATTCCAGCATACGAGTTATGCCAACATCAAGGCAATGCGCGAAAGCGGTTATGAGAAGATGCCCCTATAGAGAGA
>NW_015506591.1:54114-54665 GCF_001515645.1 Sinocyclocheilus grahami
TTTCTAGGGTAGGTCCTCGATGAGCACCCCTTCTGCTGGGTTCAGAAACCGGGTGCTCGACTTGCAGTGTTTATTTCTCTCGTCGATATATGTCCACACGGTAAGAAAAGCCGGGTTTCGGCTTCATACTTCCTGGATCATGCGGCCATAACACAGGCTTCTGCGGGAGCCTTCGTGATCATCAGGCCCCCGGCGCGTCACTGCAAAAATTTCGTGGACGAAATCAAGCGGGAGGTATAGGTGGCATTACGAGAACCTTCCTGTATAATGCTGTCTCGGGCAGTGCTGTAAACAGATGCTTGGAAAACTCTAAAATTCAAATACTATGGTAAGTGCACACATTAAGCTTTGCGCACTTTTCTACAAATCCACATAGCTGGTAAGTGTGCACATTATGCTTTGCCCATTTTTTCTAAAATCCTGTATGGTAAGGGTTACACGTTATTAATCTCGTTCCCTTTCTATGAGTTGGTTTAGACTCCAGTACCTTGGGCTCCACTCAACTAGTGTGGCCCTGTCGATACACTCTGGAAGCATCGCTCCCCTCACCA
>NW_015506591.1:55620-65314 GCF_001515645.1 Sinocyclocheilus grahami
TCTCTGAGGAGTTGGATTCCTCACTCCATGGGCTGTCCTCGTGGTAGTATTGAGCAGTGCTCCCCTTTATCAAAGGGTTACCTGGAATGAGCAATGTTATTTCTCTGAATTCGGAGTTCTCCTCTCACATGAGAAGTTTTGAGTACTCTGTTTCTCCAGAGCACCTGGAACCAGCAGCATCAGGTGAATGAGGCCCTTCCTCTGACTCCCTGATGAGCTGAGTGATTGGCTAGCTTGCAGTATGCTTACCCTTCTGATTTTACAATCATGCTGCAGGTCGAGCCCCCTCTCGTTGAGAGCTGGGTTTGTGCTCCCACAGCTAAGTAAATTATTGCTAGCTGTTCCAGCTTTGGAACATGCTACAGGTCGAGCCCCCTTCTCGAATTGATAACTGGGTGTGTTGCTCCCTCAGCTAAATAACTGCTAGCTGTTCCACCATTGGAACATGCTGTAGGTTGAGCTCTCTCTCGATTGAGAGCTGGAGTTTTGCTCCCTCAGCTACAGATTTACTGCTAGCCACTCCAGCATTATAGCCGTAGACATTGTGTTTTTGGGATGCGCTATTTCTATCTATGGGCTGCTCTTTCAGGGTGCCACGTAAAATCCACATAAGTGGTAAGTGTGCACGTTATGCTTTGCCCACTTTTCTAAAATCCTGTATGGTAAGAGCTACATGCAACAGCTTCGTGCTCTTTCTGAGTGGTTTAAAACCCCTGTTCTGCCTTGGGCAACACTCCTCCTATGTATCCTCTGGATACCTACTTTAACAGGGTGTTGCTACTACGCATCTGTTGAGACAGTTCCTTCAGCACGTACAAAGAGAAATGTGCGGTAGCCCCTGTGTGACAGGTCAAGACTAGTATGATTCTAGGCTCTTGGTCGTATTCCCTTAAAGGAATCTATTCCTGATTCCAAGCCTTGAGCTCTACCCCGGGCCCAGGAGTCTGGCCCTAACAGGTAAGTATTTTATGCTATTGTCGCACCGATAGTGACGTCATGGCTGTCGCCGGCCTACGAGTTGGTGTTTTTTCACTGTATGCGTCAGACACGGGTCACGACGAGGCGTTCCCCATAGCGACCCCTAGATGACGCAGTGTCATAAGTAACCTGAGACGTTAGTCTAACGCAGCACACGTAGCAGTTTTTTTTATTTTATTTTTTTATAAATAAAAAATATAATAATAATCAGACAGAATAGAGATCGTTAGAGTTATTATTATTTTTGTAATAAATAAAAAGAAAATAAGTAGATAGAACAAAAATAGAATATAGAGTGCTAGTGTTAGAGGGTAAAGTAAAAAAATAGGTATAATAGAAAGAGAACAGACAGTGCTAGTGTTAGAGTGTCAAGTTATCATTATTTGTTTTAATAAATAAAAAGAAAAAGTAGATAATAGAAAAATAATAGAGAACGCTAGTGTTAGAGGGTCAAGTTTTCCATTTTATTTTTATTTTTTTATTACTTAAGCATTTTTTATAATAAATAAAAGCAAACAAGTAGATAGGATAGAAATAGAATACAGAGTGTTAGTGGGTTAAGGTTTTTTTTTTTTTTTAAATTTCAAAGCAACCCGGATAATGAGTATCCAGATAGGCTACATAATGCATGTTAAGGGTAGGTGTAAATGGCAGCAAGATTTGCCATATGAATGTGGCTCTAATAACTTGAAGTACTTTTATTTTTATTTACAGGTGTTTGCAGGTTCTCTTGTTCCAATATTGAATTACAATGTTGCAATGCTCTCTCATTAGGATAATAATTCAGGAGCTCAGTAAAAAAATGGATTCCATTTAGGTTCATCTCTCTCTCTGCTTGGTGACTGAAATGTGTTTAACGATAGAGTAAAAGAGGGAGGCAGTCTCAATTCCCACCAGCACTGACCTCCATTCTGGATCAATCTGGAGCGATTACTCTTAAAACTCTCATTAAGAAATTAATTGGAGCTGCAGGACTTTTGAAATGGGAGAGGATGAGTGCAATGCCACCCAATTGATTTTACACACTCTTGGCTTTAGGGCCTTGGGGGCCGACTTCTGTTCCACACAATGGCTTTTTTGGAGTAGAGAGGTAGGAAAAAATACTGATTATGTGCCCTAATTGTCTACTTTTGCTTGAAATTATAGGTCGTATCAGATCAGCTCTGCTCATGCGCTCAGTATAATAGCTCTTATTCACTCTTAGAGTCTCCGACCTGACAATAAAATAGCGTGCAATAAGCACCCTTGATGTCTATAATAGATTTGATGGGGGCAAGAGCAAAATAGCAGTGCAAGGTGTATTAGTTTCTTGTTGAGAGAGCCCTGTTTATAGCTGGGCTAGATAAGGATGGTGCTTCACTAATGTGAGCTGGCAGACATGAGCTGTGCGGACGCGCACACTCATACTTAAACACATGAGTTTGCTTGCAGCCCCTTGGCAGTACGGTTTATTGATTGAGACAGATGCATTCTGTAGTTGAAGAACTCGCCCACAAATAAAAAGCGAATTCAAGACTGTAGAATTGTTAGCTCAAGACAATTTCACAGCGAGCTGATTGTCAGCGCAGCATTTGTTTTCCTATCTGTTGTAACAACTGTTGGACGCTGACAGGTATTGATACTCCCCTGCAGAAGGAGTAAAAGCGGGTGGGCAGTGTGCTGTGATATCGACTCTGCAGATTTCAAACTAACATGTGTGTGGTAGTTTTTATGAGGAGGTATTCTTTGATGTTCTGCCACTGACAAAATGGTGATCCATACTTCAGTAAGGCTGGTCTGGCTTACAGAAATTCCTAACCTTGATCGTTAAATAAAATCAGGTCTTCTTTCAGATCTGTGCCATTTAACTTGTCTTTGAAACTTTTTTAAATTGATAAATTGTTAAAAAAATAAAATAACAATGACTTAATCCGTGCTGAATAGGTGGTATGCTGTTTAGTGATTATAATTTTAAAAAGCCTGTTTTTTTATTTTAATGGTATAGTTGTAAATGGCATAATCTTTGAACAATTATGGGGGTGGGGGGTTAGGCAGGGGCCACTTGTGCTTATAGGGGGCACACTTTTAACATTTATCATCTACTTTCAGTATTATTCATTCAGTAATTTTTTTCACAATGTCATGTATCACTGCAATCTCTAGAAGTAAGCTATAACAATTTAAAGTCAAATCAATGTTTCATCATATTTAATTTATCTGACAGATAATTTTCTATTGTAGTGTCAGGGGCGTCATGTACTCATTATGAATATCTTACATTCGTATACACATCTACACTGTTGTGTGGGGGGTTGGGGGCATGTGACAGCTGCTTTCTGTGCATGTGCTTCAGATGTGTGCGCTCAGAAACATATCAGAAGTTTAAACTGATATGGCTTTAAAACACATAATTTCAGCGTGATAGACAGTATAATCAAAAGCAATCAGATGTTTTCTTTTGGCAGAGTGTGAGCTGTAAAGGCACAGCCCTATAGTCTGGCAAAGGGGGCGGGGAACAACAGCTCATTTGCATTTAAAGATGCATGCATAAAAACAGTGTTTCTGCTTCCACTCAAAGTAGTCCTTTTCAAAATGATAATAACTTATCTGTGGGGTATTTTGAGCTGAAACTTCACAGGCACATTCTGGGGACACCTGATACTTATATTACATCTAGTAAAAAGGGGAATAATAGGTCCCCTTTAATTAATGTCATATTTGAAAGTGCTAAACGGACTAATAAATATATATGTTACAATGCTTAATAAGAAAATTTAATTTCTTCATCTGAACAGATTTGGAGAAATGTATCATTACATCACTTGCTCACCAGTGGATCATCTGCAGTGCATGGGTGCCGTCAGAATAAGAGTACAAACAGCTGATACAAATTTCACAATAATCCACAAGTAATCCACACGACTCCAGCCCATCGATTAATATATTGTGAAGTGAAAAGCTGTGTGTTGTAATTAACAAATTCACCATTAAGATGTTTTTAAATTCAAACCATTGCTTCTGGCTAAAATACAAGTAATCTATCCATAATATTGTTTTCTCCAGTGAAAAAGTCATCTCGTCTGAATCAGGAGAGAAATATGCATAGATCAAGCACCCTTTACAAGCGAAAACAATCCAAAACAGTTCTGAGCAAATATATCAGTGGATTTTGATGTGAGAGGAAAACATGGGATGGACTGTTTCACTAGAGGAAGTGTACTGTATGTATGGATTATCGACTGGTGGTTTCATTTAAAATACCTTAATGATGGGTTGGTTTCTTGCAAACATGCCGTTTTTTGCTTCTCAGGACATTAATCGATGGACTGGAGTCGTGTGGATTACTTGTGGATTAATGTGTTTTTATCAGCTGTTTAGGCTCTCATTCTGACGGCACACCATTCACATCGGTGAGCAAGTGATGTCATGCTGAATTTCTCCAAATCTGTTCTGATGAAGAAACAAATACATCTACATCTCGTATGACCTGAGGGTGAGTAGATTTTCAAGCACATTTTAATTTTTGGGTCAACTATTCCTTTAACTGTAATTGTGATAGTTACACTGTAACTGTCAGGTCAACTTTCACATCACTCTATAGCCGTGAACAACTATGTTTATCAGTGTTCATTTCTAACTACTTCAGTACTGTAGTGATGTGCAATGACTGGTGGGTAAAGTTTCCTTCTCCACGTCATGTGATGGAACACACCTTGTGTGTTAAGGTCAATAGGTGTATTAATATATATTTGAAAAAATATATATTTTAGTTATTTTGATATTACAATTATTTGAAATATTTTGACCTTTTTTTCAGGTCAACTGAAGTATCACTAAGAAAAAGTCACAAAATGCATGGTATGAAAATACATTTTTGTGTAAAGTCAAGTGCATTATTATATTTTTCTCACAGTAATGATGATGCATAAGAAATGAGAAACGGATGTCACAGTGTGGAAATAGTTGTATATTGTACTTGTAATTTGGTACAGCAAGGGTACGAAAGATTGAGGTGCAGTTAACACAACATGACCCATAATTCAAAGACTCAACAAACACAAGAAACCAGTGTAAGTAAAGTGTAAACCTAAAAAAAAGCGTGTTGGCACAGTGGATACAGATGCATTCTCATCAGTTAGACGTCTCATCATTCCCAAAGCACTCACTAGTAAACCCGTGATCTGCTCAAACCAGGTCATAGTCGTGAATCTGCTGTTGTGGAAACAATTTCGGGATTTATTACCAATGATCTGCATTGACTTTTGCATGAACATTTTGTGATTGAAAAGAACTCTGCTTGCTTGATTTACTTAACAGACACAAATTACTCTGAAATGATTGATATATTGTTTTATCTTTGCATTCTAAAGTTTTTTTTCTCTCTCTCTCTTTGTTATTTGGGCTCATGTGATTGATGTTTGTTTTGAGGGAGTGATCTCCGAACTTTTTCATAGTTATTAAATAATTTTTTTGAGATTATTATTTATTTATTTTACTGTGTTACTGTATGCAGCAGGGGGCTTTAGAGCTATCTGAGAAATTTTTTTATTTAACAGTTATTTCTGTCTGGCGCCAGAATTTAAGTTAATTGTGGTTAAAATTGTACATCCGGGTGACGCCACCGTTACAATGTGTCATAATATTCATGATGAAATCTGAGAGTAGATTCAGTATTAATGTATGATATTTTTAAATATATATTATACAATATTAATATTACCAAAAGTATAATTGCCATTTCAATCAAACACCTGAAATATTAGTGCCTTAACACGCCATGTACTTTGCTTGATTACTTTTTAAAGTGGTGAAGATGAAAGCCATCCAAATGCTTATTAATTAAAGAGCTACAAGCCTTAATCAGTTTGAATTTAATCAAGTCTTCAAACCAGTACTCCACAGATAATGCAGGCATGTGAATCTTTTTGTTGCTGTTGACATCATGACCAGCTTTTCCCAAGAATAAGATCTCAAACAATTCCAAGCTCTGTGCAGCCAAGGGAGGTGGCATTTTGCAGAATGTCATATCGACATATCACACTCTTACATTAATCTTCCAGCTGTAGCAATATGTGTCTTGATGACAAATGTTTATATCCACATCAATCATCCTGTCCTCAGAAACTAAACCTTATACATCATAAGTTCTCAAATTCTTTAAAAACCATTCCCTAAAGTGAACCACTCTGGGGTGCATTTCCCAAAAGCAAGTTCCGTCATTACCAATAGTGTTCAATGGAACGAACCACCATAGTTAGCTAACAATGCTTTGGGAAACGCACCCCTGATCAATTAGACTCATCAGACTGTGAGAGGTGATGTTTGTGGATGACAGCAGGGGTCTTTCAGTTTGCCTGTGGTCTGCAGGAACATTGTGAGGGCTTCCTGTGGGTATAGATGCTGTGGATGTTTTTATCTGAAAAAAAAAAATCATTTATATACATCTTGAAGGAAAAGAACAAAACTCTTCACAAACTTTTTCAAAGTACATTCTTCGCAGTATTCTTGTTGTCAGGAGATATTTTTATTTATGTCTGTCTTCCTTGCAGATGTATAATAAAATGCTTTCTAAACTTAATTAGTGTTCTACTTGAGTTATTATTTAATCAGTAATAAAAACAATGCATATGTAATAAATTCAAAGACGTCAATTAATTGATTAGAGAGAACATGAAAAATGATCGTTCTTAGTCTTAGGACATAATTTTAGCTGACGCAGTATGATGAATGCGGCTTTAAAATGGTGAATTGCAGTCCGTGCCGGTGACTACTTAACATTCCTGCTCAAAGTGAACCACTCTGGGGTGCATTTCCCAAAAGCAAGTTCCGTCATTACCAATAGTGTTCAATGGAACGAACCACCATAGTTAGCTAACAATGCTTTGGGAGACGCACCCCTGATCAATTAGACTCATCAGACTGTGAGAGGTGATGTTTGTGGATGACAGCAGGGGTCTTTCAGTTTGCCTGTGGTCTGCAGGAACATTGTGAGGGCTTCCTGTGGGTATAGATGCTGTGGATGTTTTTATCTGAAAAAAAAAAATCATTTATATACATCTTGAAGGAAAAGAACAAAACTCTTCACAAACTTTTTCAAAGTACATTCTTCGCAGTATTCTTGTTGTCAGGAGATATTTTTATTTATGTCTGTCTTCCTTGCAGATGTATAATAAAATGCTTTCTAAACTTAATTAGTGTTCTACTTGAGTTATTATTTAATCAGTAATAAAAACAATGCATATGCAGCAATTCATGTGAAGTCCAAGCCAGTCTAGTAATTTTTATCAGCTTTATCACTGTGACTATCTCATTGTAATGATGGTATATGTACATGTTTTCATGTCTCTTGGTTCCTACCTTGTCATGTGATTCCCTGTTCCCTCATGTGTTCTTGCCATGTGCTCCCTTAATTAATAGGTGTGTTTGACTTCATGTGGCGCTGCACAGACCGATCGGCAGCTGACTTGAAGCAGTGCATGCCAGTTAAAAAATGTGTCCAACTTGAGCCAGTACTGACGCCACGTTACTGTGACGTATGGCATCAAAGTAGTAAAATCTGTGGTCACAATGTTTTTGTGTCACAAAGCACTGATAACAGTAGACCCACTTTATTGGTATTTAAATAGTATATGTTTATGTTGAACTTGATTCTTGAACAGATAACAAGTGTTCCCTTTCGATACTTCACTCGTACTGCGTCTTGCTAGACGCATATGGGAAAAAAGCCTTTTTTCTCCTGAACTGAAGCCTATTTCATTCACGCAGTGAAACTGCATGGCCATTGGTGCGTGCAGGGCTTTAAAAAAGACCCAATGGCGCGGCAGCAGAGCTGCACGAGCCTATGGCGACGAAGCCCGCCAAAGCCCGCCAGAATGGGCGGTGCATCTGGCTATATAAGCGGGCGCTCGCCAAAGGATTCTCAGATTGTTTCTCCTTCAGCGATGACTCTACGTCTCAAGCTGATCCGAAGCCGCTCGCCTTCGCAGCTGGAATCGGGACCTCTCAGCTTGGCTGACCTGCTTCTCCGCTTCTTCAGCGAAGCAGCAGTTCCGGTCCGGTTCCCCTGCCGCCATCCAGCGACTTCAAGAGCTTCTAAAAGAGCAGCAGCGTTGTTGCAAATGCCGTGCCGTTATTGAGGTTCCGATGACGGCCACACAGAGTGCGTATCCTGCTTGGGGAAATCCCATGCGGAAGCTGCGCTCACGGGAGCTAATTGCTCTCATTGCGAGAGTTTTAGTCTCGCCTTTCTCCGCTCAAGCATCCGACCGCTGTGATAGCGGGAAAAATAATCAAACACAAACATTTTCAAAAAGAAAGCAAACTTCCTCTTCCATCACTCGTACGTGTTCTGCCCCCATGCGGCCAGTCACCCGAGTTAATTCAACCCCTCGTCACGCGGGCCGAGGCTTGGCAGGCCAAACCCGGGGTGTCGGAATGGGTTATGGGGATAATAAAGCGAAGATATTCACTCCAATTCGCTCTGTGTGGTCCCCACCTCTGTGCAGAGCAAGGACGCCCATGTCCTGCTCTCAGAGGTGATGAATTTGCTGGCAAAAGGAGCTGTGGAAAGGGTTCCTACAGCCCAGAGCAAGTCAGGCCTTTACAGCCGTTACTTCCTCATCCCCAAAAGAGATGGTGGCCTCCGGCCCATCCTTGATCTCAGACACCTGAATCGCGCCCTCATAAGGAAGTCGTTCAGGATGATTACACTGAAACAGATCCTCGCGCAAATTCGCTTGAGAGACTGGTTCTTTTCCCTGGACCTGAAGGATGCATACTTTCACATCCAGATAGCCCCTCGTCACAGGCCATTCTTGAGATTCGCCCGTACGTGTTCTGCCCCCATGCGGCCAGTCACCCGAGTTAATTCAACCCCTCGTCACGCGGGCCAAGGCTTGGCAGGCCAAACCCGGGGGGTCGGAATGGGTTATGGGGATAATAAAGCGAAGATATTCACTCCAATTCGCTCTGTGTGGTCCCCACCTCTGTGCAGAGCAAGGACGCCCATGTCCTGCTCTCAGAGGTGATGAATTTGCTGGCAAAAGGAGCTGTGGAAAGGGTTCCTACAGCCCAGAGCAAGTCAGGCCTTTACAGCCGTTACTTCCTCATCCCCAAAAGAGATGGTGGCCTCCGGCCCATCCTTGATCTCAGACACCTGAATCGCGCCCTCATAAGGAAGTCGTTCAGGATGATTACACTGAAACAGATCCTCGCGCAAATTCGCTTGAGAGACTGGTTCTTTTCCCTGGACCTGAAGGATGCATACTTTCACATCCAGATAGCCCCTCGTCACAGGCCATTCTTGAGATTCGCCTTCGAGGGTGTTGCTTATCAATTTACGGTCCTTCCCTTCGGGCTGTCCCTGGCCCCCCGCACTTTGACTCCCTCTGAGACAGATGGGAGTCCGTATTATCAATTACCTCGACGACTGGCTCGTCCTGGCCCAGTCGGAGGCAGAACTAATATCTCACAGAGCCCTCCTCCTCAGCCACCTGGAGTGCCTGGGACTCAGGGTCAATTTTGCCAAGAGCTCATTGCTTCCCAGCCAACGAATCTCATTCCTGTGAACAATCTTCGACTCAGCTCAAATGAAAGCTGTAGTCACGCTAGAATGAGCTCTGGCCATACGGAGGCTGTGACCTCCTTCAAGATCGGTACCACTCGCCCTCTCAAAGCGTTTCAAAGAATGCTGGGCATCATGGCAGCAGCATCTCCAGTGTTACAGTTGGGTCTGCTG
>NW_015506591.1:65385-78207 GCF_001515645.1 Sinocyclocheilus grahami
CGGAGGCAGAACTAATATCTCACAGAGCCCTCCTCCTCAGCCACCTGGAGTGCCTGGGACTCAGGGTCAATTTTGCCAAGAGCTCATTGCTTCCCAGCCAACGAATCTCATTCCTGTGAACAATCTTCGACTCAGCTCAAATGAAAGCTGTAGTCACGCTAGAATGAGCTCTGGCCATACGGAGGCTGTGACCTCCTTCAAGATCGGTACCGCTCGCCCTCTCAAAGCGTTTCAAAGAATGCTGGGCATCATGGCAGCAGCATCTCCAGTGTTACAGTTGGGTCTGCTGTGTATGTGCCCCTTCAGCGCTGGTTGAAACCACGGGTTCCATTCCATGCGTGGCATCACGGACGCCTGCATATCAGGGTGAGTCAGGCCTGTGTATCAGTCCTGACCCCCTGGAAGAACTCCTGTTAGATTGAACAGGGTGTGGCCATGGGGATGGTTCAC
The DNA here is from genome assembly GCF_001515645.1 of Sinocyclocheilus grahami. Classification (NCBI taxonomy): domain Eukaryota; kingdom Metazoa; phylum Chordata; class Actinopteri; order Cypriniformes; family Cyprinidae; genus Sinocyclocheilus; species Sinocyclocheilus grahami. The sequence continues at coordinate 65,836 of NW_015506591.1, forward strand.
AGAAGGACAGTTGTTACGACAGACGCCTCCAACTCAGGTTGGGGGGGCGCTGTGCGGGGGCATACCAACTTCCGGCTACTGGTCGAAGGCAGATTATTTCTAAAAGACCAGGGACGAGTTGGCCCACGATTGGCCCAACCTCCTTCTTTATGCTTTCCCCCCGATCGCTCTGATCCCACAGGTAATCAAGCGAGTGAGGGAAAAAAAACACAGGGTTCTCCTGGTAGCCCCCCTGTGGATGAACCAGCTGTGGCTATCAGAGCGGACTCAGCTACTGATAGCGGCCCCTTGGCCTGTTCCACTGAGACGGGATCTCCTCTCTCAAGCGAACGGGACATTATGGCATCCTCGGCCCGACCTATGGCCCCTGCACCTCTGGCCGCTTGACGGGAGACTTTGTGCCTCCCAGAGCGAGTCTTAAACACAATTTTGGAGGCTAGAGCTCCGTCTATGAGACACCTCTATGCCTTAAAGTGGTCTTTTTTCTCCACCTGGTGTTTAAACCGTGGCAAAGACCCTCTCACTTCCGATTTAGTAGAGGTGCTGTCTTTTCTACAAGAGCTGCTGGATAAGGGTCGCTCCCCATCCACGCTCAAAGTCTATGTGGCGGCTATAGCGGCCTCTCATGTCCCTATTGAGGGCCAATCAGTGGGCAGAAATAGCATGGTCATCCGCTTCCTGAAGGGTGCAAGGAGGCTGAATCTGCCTCGTCCCCATACCGTCCCTTCATAGGACCTGCCCACTGTACTGAGGGACCTGAAGGGCCCCGCTTTCGAGCCGCTACAGGCCGCCAACATTAGGTCACTATCGCTAAAGACTGCTCTGCTTCTAGCACTAGCATCAGTAAAGCGAATAGGGGACCTGCAGGCGCTCTCAATTAGCCCTGCCTGTCTGGAATTTGGGCCTAACGACTTTAAAGTTGTCCTGGAACCGAGGCACGGTTACATACCTAAAGTGCTCTCCACTCCGTTCAGAGCACAGGTCATTACGCTCTCCGTATATGCATTCCGCTCCCTATAGGTGATCGGAACAACTCTTTGTCAGCTTCGGTAACTGCACCAAGGGGTCTCCGGTTTTGCGAAGCAAAGACTCTCTAGATGGATAGTAGACGCCATCTCGCTAGCATATTCTTCCTTGGGCCTCCAATGCCCCATTGGAGTACGGGCCCACTCGACTAGAAGCACTGCCTCATCGTGGGCATGGTCCAGTGGTGTGTCCATTGCGGATATTTGTGAGGCGGCCGGCTGGGCCTCGACGTCCACATTTGCGTGGTTTTATAACCTGGAAGTCCTGGCCTTACAGGCCAGGGTCCTTTCCGCTTGAAATGGCACACGCTGCGTAAACAGACATGACAGAGAGCCCTTGGCCGTGCCGTGCCGTGCCTAAGTTCTCTGGTATTGTTCACCTCTTAGTTCTCGACCCCTGGGTGTCGAAGTTACGGGTATACTCTGGAACGATTAACCAGGCCGGGTGTGACCTAGAAAGCTCAGCCCGTTTTAGCCTTGGGTTATTGTTGACTTCTCTATAAGCATTGGTTGCTTATGGAAGTTATACCTTTAGTCGTTCCACTACATTAGCACGGCGTGATTGGACTGTTCCCATATGCATCTAGCAAGACGCAGTACGAGTAAAGTATTAAAAAGGGAACGTACTCGGTTACTAACGTAACCTCAGTTCCCTGAGATACGGGAATGAGTACTGCGTTGCTTGCCGTGCTATGTAGCTGCACGACTCAGTCATCGCTTCAGTCGAAGTAAACCTGAGAATCCTGAGGCGAGCGCCCGCTTATATAGCCAGATGCCCCGCCCATTCTGGCTGGCTTTGGCGGGCTTCGTCGCCATAGGCTCGTGCAGCTCTGCTGCCGCGCCATTGGTTCGTTTTTAAAGCCCTGCACGAACCAATGGCCGTGCAGTTTCACTGCGTGAACGAAATAGGCTTCAGTTCAGGAGAAAAAAACTTTTTTCTCATATGCATCTAGCAAGACGCAGTACTCGTTCCCATATCTCAGGGAACCGAGGTTACATTAGTAACCGAGTACGTTGCTGTTGCTCATGAAAACATTTCTGAAATGTCTGTGTATTTGACAAATATTGCATTTTATTCCCTTCATCTGTGATAGAGTATGCAAACACTGCGTGAGTGTCTCTACCAGGAGCTGAAAGTGTTCCACTTCACGTCTCCGCTTTCAATTCCGCCCTGACTGCAAGCGGAAACTCTCGCCGATCAGTCTGTTCAGCACCGTATGAAGTCGAACACGCCGAACATACACATGTGTTCTGCTGTGATTGGTTGTTTTAGTCATCATGTGTCTTGTTTCTCATTGGCTGGATTGTGTCTTGTGACCCATTTTTTTTGACACACACACACACACACACACACACACATAGCCCTCATGTTTCAGTGTCCATTGTCTAGCTTTGTTTGTGTAATCCACTGTTTTGTGTTCCACTATCCACTGTTTTGCCTAGCCAAGTCAAGTCTTGTATATTGTTTATCTGATCACTTTTGGATTGATTAAAACTTCACTAGGTTCTTTCAACTTGCCATCAGTGGACATTTATTACACTCATATTGTGCAGTTTTACATCCAATTCTGACTGACTTATATATTTCACACAGGTAATTTATATCTCATAATTGAGTTTATTTCTTATAAATTTGACTTTACATCTTAAATTGCAACATTAGTTCTTGAAATTGCAACTGTATTTCCCATATTTTATTTATTTTTATATCTCACAACAATACTTGCACATTGAGATTATACAGTGGGTACGGAAAGTATTCAGACCCCCTTAAATTTTTCACTCTTTGTTATATTGCAGCCATTTGCTAAAATCATTTAAGTTATTTTTTTTCCCTCATTAATGTACACACAGCACCCCATACTGACAGAAAAACACAGAATTGTTGACATTTTTGCAGATTTATTAAAAAAGAAAAACTGAAATATCACATGGTCCTAAGTATTCAGACCCTTTGCTGTGACACTCATATATTTAACGCAGGTGCTGTCCATTTCTTCTGATCATCCTTGAGATGGTTCTACACCTTAATTTGAGTCCAGCTGTGTTTGATTATACTGATTGGACTTGATTAGCAAAGCCACACACCTGTCTATATAAGACCTCACAGCTCACAGTGCATGTCAGAGCGGGGTCTGAATACTTTCCGTACCCACTGTATAGCTCAATGTGCGACTGTTCCTCATAATTGCCATTTTATATCTCAATGTGACTTTATCAACAGATTGCCACTTTATTACTTATAATTGTTTTTTTTTTTTTAATTTCTTGCTACGTTAGTTTTGTAATTGAGATATAAATTAAAATTTACAAGAAACACAAAGTTAATTTGTCTAAATTTTATATATCATATTGCAACTTTATTTTTCACAGTTGCACATTCATTTCTTGTAATTGCAATTGTATTTATTGTTCCCCTTCAGGAACTCGAGCTGCGTCGAGAAATGCTTTGGGATGCCCCTGTGTGACCGCGTTCAGAAGCACGTGTAAAATCAGTCCAGTGGAGTAGCGAGACGTCACGAGCGGGGTGACATGAGCAACCAGGAAGTATGAAAGCGCATCCGGCAGAGCGCAAGTTAGCTTCTGCTCTTCAGTAGTGCTCTGTGTATGTGTCAGTCCACAAGCATTCAATATGTCAAAGTCAAAGTCAAAATCTATGGCGAGCGAACGGCATTACAGACGTTGTGTTCCTCCCTGCCAACAATATCTGGCAGTGGGGGATACACACGATCTGTGTGTTGTTTGTTTAGGAGTGGAGCATGCATAATCAGCTCTCAAGGGGGCTGATTGTCATGACTGCGAGTTGCTCTCGCTGCATGTGCTCTGCTCCAGCTGGCAGCGGTCCTGCTGTTGCCAAGGCACAGCGTGGACTTTTGTCGTTGGGATTGCAGGTGGATTTAGCGGAGGGATCTGAGACGGGCTCGTCCTTTTCTCGGTCCTCACCCACTAGATCCACGGCTCCCTCTCAGGGATCGGAAGCTCGCGCTGCAGTTTCTTCCCCCCGGAGAGAGAGAGCCAGACACTTCACTATCTTCCTCCGAGGAGGTGGATGTGATGAGCGTCGAGACAGAGGAGTCTGTAGTCCCTCGCATATGAGGAGCTCATGGAGAATGTGACTCGTGCTGTAGCCAAATTAAATACCAATTGGCCAGCCGAGAAACATGACGCTCGTCCTAAGAGTAAATTAGATGAGCGTTTCCTGAGATCCAGATCACAGCCTTCACAACAGAGGCCTTCCGTTTTTCCCCGATCTACATGCTGAGGTGTCAAGATTGTGGGAGAAACCGTACCCATCTCGTATTTATAGCCCTACAGTCTCTAATTATTCCAACATCGTGGGGCTGAATGAGAAGGGATATGGGCCGATGCCCGTGGTGGTGCAGATGCTTGCGAGCTATCTCTCCCCATCCTCAGCATCGTCCCTGAAGGCCCCGAAGCTTCCCACCAAGCTGATCCTCCTCAGTGCCCTCACGGAGATGCACTGATACCCCTTCCACCCTCTGTGCTTCAGGGCTCAGTGAGCTCCGATGAACGAAAATCCCAGCTGCCGCCCGGCAACGGTACGGCATGGGAGAGCTCGACCCCTCAAGTGAGGGTGCTACAGCAGTGCTACAGGTCGGTTGTTCCCTGCCGGTAATCCGCTTCAGGGCACCGAACTGGCTCCTCTAATAACACCAGAGGCCAGCCTCGAGAGCATGGAAGCTTCTACCAAATGTCTCAGAATGGGTCCTGCAGATTGTAGAGAAAGGATATAGAATCCAGTTTGGTTCTCGTCCGCTTCGTTTCAATGGGGTCATTCCCACACTAGTTGGCCCCGAGCAGGCTCTGGTAATGGAACAAGAAGTAGATACTCTCCTGAGGAAGGGGGCCATAGAACGAGCATCCGGGTTCTACAGCCATTACTTCATCGTTCTGAAGGAGGATGGCGGGTTGCGTCCGATCTTAGATCTCCGTCTTCTGAACCGCGCTATCAAATGGCTTCGGTTCAAGATGCACACTATCAAGCAGATAGTATCTTAAATCCAGTCCGAGGACTAGTTTGTTATGATAGATCTCAAAGAGGCTTATTTCCATGTTTCCATCCTTTCTCAACATTGGAAGTTCCTGAGGTTTGCTTTCGGGGGCGAAGCATACCAATATCGAGTTCTTCACATTGGCATGTCACTCTCTCCCCGCACATTCACGAAGTGTGTGGATGCTGCTCTGGCTCCTCTGCGACTCCAGGGCATCCGCATACTCAATTACATTGATGATCGGTTGATACTGATCGGTTGATACCTTTTAGCCTGCTGTACATGAGACCCTTGCAGTGGTGGCTCAGGATCAAGAGGGGGAATCCGCTTTGCATGATAAAGGTCACGCGGTGATGCTTACGTGCCTTGGACATGTGGAAGAAATGTTGGTTCCTGGTTCAAGGCCCGATGTTAGGGGCTCCTTGTCGTCATGTAACGCTAACGACAGATGCCTCTCTCACGGGCTGGGGGGCGGTCATGATTGGCCGCTCTACCAATATCGAGTTCTTCGCATTGGCATGTCACTCTCTCCCCGCACATTCACGAAGTGTGTGGATGCTGCTCTGGCTCCTCTGCGACTCCAGGGCATCCGCATACTCAATTACATTGATGATCGGTTGATACTGATCGGTTGATACCTTTTGGCCTGCTGTACATGAGACCCTTGCAGTGGTGGCTCAGGATCAAGAGGGGGAATCCGCTTTGCATGATAAAGGTCACGCGGTGATGCTTACGTGCCTTGGACATGTGGAAGAAATGTTGGTTCCTGGTTCAAGGCCCGATGTTAGGGGCTCCTTGTCGTCATGTAACGCTAACGACAGATGCCTCTCTCACGGGCTGGGGGGCGGTCATGATTGGCCGCTCTGCCCAGGGTCTGTGGGAAGGCCATCATCTCACTTGGTACATCAACTGCCTGTAGATGCTGGCCGTGTTTTGAGCTCTGAGACATTTCCTTCCAGACCTAAGGGGACATCATGTGTTTGTCCGCACAGACAACACATCGGTGGTCTTCTACATCAATTGGCAGGGGGGTCTGCGTTCAAGCCCCTTGTACAAGCTGGCGCGCCAGATCCTTCTGTAGGCTCAGGGGAAGCTCCTCTCACTAAGAGCAGTCTACATCTCTGGGTATCTCAATCAGGGGGCAGACATCCTGTCGAGGCAGGGGTTGAGGCCCGAGGGATGGAGACTCCACCCTGAGGTGGTGGATCTCCTTTGGAGGGAGTTTGGCCAGGCGGAAGTTCCCAAAGCGTTTCTCGATGCAGCTCGAGCCATACTCCTTGCATCCCTGCTGGCACTACTTCATCGAAGTTAACTTGCGCTCTGCCGGATGCGCTTTTATACTTCCTGGTTGCTCACGTCACCCCGCTCGTGACGTCTTGCTGCTTCATTGGACTGATTTTACACGTGCTTCAGAACGCGGTCACACAGGGGCACTCCTAAAGCGTTTCTCGACACAGCGTCTTGTTCCCTCTGGGAACCATGGTTACATAAGTAACTTGGAGACATTATCTCATGTAAATTTATATCTTACAATTGTAACTGTATCTTGTAATTGTGACATTGTTACATATAAATTAAATATTACTAGAAATAGTGACTTTATGCAGTGTCTCCAAGTGTATAGATAGGAGATACGTTTTGCACTGTCCTGCAAAGTTTAGCTCCAACTCTAATCAAAGACACCTGCCTTTAATGTTTAAGTGATCCTGAAGACCCTAATTAGTTGCTTCAGGTGTGTTTGATTAGGGTTGGAGCTGAACTTTGCAGGACAGTCGATCGCCAGGAGCAGGGTTGGGCACCCCTGGTCTACACCTTATCGTTTTGACATTTGAGTGATTCCAACGGAACCACCATTAGTTTACATCAGATCTGTCAAGACGTGCCTTCTAAGCAAACAAACTGCTGTCATTTTCTCTATTTTCAAGTCAAACCAAGTGGAGTTTATTGTCATTCTTCATGTTTCAGGCTGAGAGCAGAACATATCTAGAACTGTGGTGAAACATTTAGGATGTCTGTCTCTAGACAACAAAATGCACAAAAGTAAACAATAACAACAAAAGTAATAAATAATGCCTGTCTCAGGCAATATCCTACACCAGTAGTGGCACCAAATTGTATTGCACAAATCTGCAGTATGTTGACCAAAAAGATAGTCCCACCTCCACACTCACGTCGCACATGAGCCATGGCCAGTTTTTTTTTTTTTTTCTTCCACACTTCACAGAGCCTAAAGTGGTCACCGAGACAAGTGTGATTGCTCAAGACGCTTATTTCAATCAAAAAAAAAAACTGCACAACTTTAATAAAATCAATGAAGAATGTTATCAATTTGTCTTGACAGTCAATTGACATTTGATATTAGAGCAGGTTTGGATGGGGGTGGATAGGGCATTTATAGGTTGTCAGACAGAGTTATTGAGTTGTCTATCAGTACTGACACACACAAAGCACCATATATTGAATGTCAGTTTTTCTGATGCAATACACAACTTCTTTTGTAGATTCTACTGGCAGCCAGATGGCCTTACATTCTGATGCAAAATGCCCTGACATACTTGGGATTTTTTTAAATGTATTTTAAAAATGTATTTATGGTTGTGAAACAACCATGTTTTACTCTAACCTTAGCTCATGCCCATTCCCTGATATGCTGATGTTAGCAACCGTAACCTCATTTTTTTATTTTGTTGAGGCAAGAATATGGTGAATGGTCCCTGTGCTGAAGATTCACACTGCAGCAGATTTGACCTGATAAAAAGGGCTTACCGATAAGAATCTCATCAAGGTCACAATGAGTATTTCTTTCACGGCTGTGATGGGAGTATAGCTACAATATACTCTCAGGATAGCAGCAGGCTCCTACTGTTAGATACTATGATATTACAGTACTGATTGAGATCAAACCCTCCTGAGCACACAACCCTGAATCTGAAACTGTACTGATGCACTTTGATCAAAATACAGTAAATAGTGAATGTGAGCCAAACTTGAATTTAAACTTTAGTGGTATAAGTCATGGAAAAAATCTTGATATTACTAGGATTTGAAGGTGAAGTATGGAGTTTGCTTGTCCTAATGTAGTGACCCCCACAATTATTTTGACTTAGAGTTGACATTAAAAGTGAAAATTCACCCCATCTATTTTCTAAATGTGCTATTAATCCCATTGTTAACGTTGATCCATGCATATGTTTCATTAAAAAATAATAATTCATTCATTCATTAAATTAATAATAATAATAATAATACTTGTTTGACCTTATAACTTTAGATCAACATTTTTCTGTTTTTTTTTTTTTTTCTGTTGATGTACAGCAAAGTTCTCAAGTCATTTAGGGTATGTTTACACAACAACAATGTACTTTTTAGTTGTAGTGTACAGACGACAACGTCAAAATGATCCCCTTTCACATCGATCCACCAAAAACAACTAAAACACACTGCATTATCCATGCCAGACCAATGCCATACTACACATTTCTTTGTGTGTTAGTAAAGGTGTTTGAAATGCAAGGAAAATGAACAGTCATAAACGGATCCTCTCAAATAAGTCAAAGCTGCAGATTAACTGTATAATTGTAAAGGAGAAAATTCCAAACTGAATCATCTGATCCCAAAATTAAAATGAACTAAACAGTAAAGCACACAAGATTTTGTGGAGTAAATTGGATTTTAAACCAGACAAAAAGTGTATTGTCTGTGGATTTGTGGACGTTTTTTTATATGAAATTCAGTTAAATATCAGCATTTTTCCATATTGCGAATTATAAAGAGCTAAATAGTTTGAGATTTATTTTTTAGCACTTCTTTCAAAATAAGAAAATAAGGCTCATTGTTTATTTGGGTTGCCGAGCAACATTTGCACTATTTGTGGAACTGAGTGTAGCATTGCAAATGATTTTGAGGAGGAACATGAAGGACAATGAATTCCTCTTGCTTCTCAGAATTCTGTGTTCCAGGAAGAGCTTTGTAAAACCTGCATACACTGCTTTGTCTCCAAAAACCCTGCAACTCTCTTTGGCTTTTGTGGTAGTCAGAAGATTTTGCTTATTAATGTAATTAATGTCAACAGAGTCAGGTCAGTTTACACCAGATGCCTTTTATCACAAGCAACTGACAGTAAAGTATTAGTAGAGACAGTCTTTGCTGTCCAAGTCACATAGGGTGGTGATGGGATATCTTTGTAAAGCCTGTTTCATGCTTGATGTGTTGAAGCACAAGAGTGTGTGTGTGTGTGTGTGTGCCAAAATGTACATAATCACGGTACTTTTGGCAACATGTATTGTCTCTTTAGGTTGAAAAAAACTACAATGTTCTGTAGAGGTTATTTTTGGATTCCTTTTGTGTGTGAAATCTGTGTACGTTCTGGCAAGGTTAGTTTTGGGTTACACATGTGTGTGAAATCTGAGATGAGAGTTTTCACAAACAAATCCTGATTCACCAGAAACAATCATACTAAAACTTATATGAATAAATACAGGATACAACTGAAATCACATTTATGCACAAAGCACATACTCTGGGTAGCTTTATAACTGTGTTAAGATGAACATTATTTTTTTTATCTTAAAATGATTATAATTATATGTAATCTATGTGAATATTACATTTATAGCTTAAAACATTTCATATACAGTGAAAGAGTAAGAAAAGCTGCGTTATAACAAGATTTATCTGTATAACAACACAGATACACATATGCACAGCTAGTTTTGGGTGGATTATGTAGAAAGCCCTTATATGGATATGGTTTGGGTGTGTTTTATGCAAACGACTAACTTTGTGCATGTGTCCACTCATTTAGAATCCTCCAAGTTCATTAGAATTACAACTTGGTTAAGAACAAATTAATTTGTGTACAGGCAGTTATTAGTGAATGAAGCCCAATGTTCCTACAATGTTTGCTTGGTATAATATATGTTGCTTTTAATCAAATTACTTTTATTTCACAACCTGTTGTTTTGGAACAGTGCAATTGAGAACATTGGATTTGTCATTGGCAGAGGTTTGTGCCGGAATGACTGTCAAATTTAAACAACAAACCTAACTCATCTCCTTGACCTAGATTTGAAATGGCAAACTTTGGGCTGCTAGTGTAGATCATACTTTAGTCTGTTACCAACACAATCTCATGGCACTTCGTAACTCTTTATTTTGCAGAATTAGTGGCTAATTGTGAGAATCTAATTTGTTCTCATCTGCTTTTTATACGCCTCAGTTATGTCCAAATGGGCAGCCGTGGCCTAATGGTTAGAGAGTCGGACTTGTAGCCCAAAGGTTGCGGGTTTGAATTTCAGGTCCGTCAGGAATTGTCGGTGGGGGGAGTGAATAACTGGTGCTCTCTTCCACCCTCAATACCACGACTGAGGTGCCCACTGCTCTGGGTGTGTGTTCACGGTGTGTGTGTCCACTTGGATGGGTTAAATGCAGAGCACAAAACGAGTACTTGGTCACACGTCACTTCACTTCAAATCTTTTCATACAAATTAATACAAAATCGTCACCTTGTAAATTACGTTTTCCAGTGAGATCGGGTTGTCAATTACTGTTAGGACTGGGAGGGAGTCATCCTGTGCCAACTGTTTTACTGACAATTCTGACAAATTGTTTCTATTCCCACCTATTGAAAACCATCAAGCAGTCTCCAAAAAACATATTTTTGGCATCAGACATTTCATCAAGACACATCTGTACCCACAGGATGGGGTGTAACCTGAAATGATGCAGTCTATATTAGTATTCTGTTTCATCTACAGCCAGGAAGCAGCTGGGGCGGTGAGATTCTCAGACTGCTCTCTCTTTGGTCCACTGCACCAGTGGCGGATGGTGTCAGACATCTCCAGCTGGAATGACCGTCTGCCGCCCCTCCATCCTGGGAAGCAAAGGTCCTTCCAAACGTCTGAGAGCCAGATGTTGTCACCCCAAAATCACACTAAAAGACTAACACACATACTTACAATAAGACACACTTGCATAGACAGCAGCAGCAAATAACTGCATTCCCAATGCCATTTGGCCATTAGAGGCTCGTAGTTTCCATCTTCTCCATATTTCATTTCCTGTTGTGAATCTGAAAGCATATCCCCAGAGGATTCCTAGCTGTCACACTGTCACAAGCACTTGCCTAGACCAGTATGTGAGAAAAGCCATTGATGTTTACCAGCCCTCTCACACACATCTTTCCCATGGCTGGCATCTTGTTTGAATTTCTTGTCAGATTTCTGTTGCTTTCACGACAATGTTCTGAAATTTTCTGTCGGTTCTTACTTTCAGGTGAAATGGTTGGTGTGGATGGATGATGAGAGAACAGTATTTTATGTTTTTTTTATTATCTTTAAATAGCTATTTTAGACAGTTAAATTATTTGCCGTCTTTGACTCATTTCAATTAATTTTCCTTTCATGATATTTCCAGTTCAATTTAGAGAAGTATTTTTTTTATACTCTTTGAATCGTGGTTTCATGATGAACCTTTAACATCCGTGGAAACTTTACATTATACAAAAGCTTCTTTGTAGTGGGAAAATAATGTTCTTCAGAAGAATAATTTGCTGATATTTTGCAATTGAATTATGAATTCTCATAAGAATTCAGAATTCTCCTTCCACGATCATTCCAGTTCTTTGTAATGTACAACGGCATTTTAGTGCCACAAATAAATACATACATACATATATACTAAGATTACGAAATTATTTTCACTGCGTTTCAGAAATGATCTCCGTCCACACTACACAACCGAAAATGCATGTCACATGACCATTCATGCACACTGGGCATGCGCATAAAAGTGTAAACAGGAAGTCGGTTGCTAGTCACGCCATCATTTTCAAAAGTCTCCGTTTTGGTCTGTTTAGACTGAAATGCAATCCCGGAGTTTTCATTTTTGAAAGTCTCCGTTTTCCAGGGTCGTAAATGGCAGAGAAGTGTAAATGACAGGCGTAACTGTGGCGAAAGTTATGCGTATTAAAACAAAAATGCACTAGTTTAAACATAGCCTTAGAAAACAAAAAGGTTATATTTACAAAGTCACACTCTAACTTGGTTCTATGACGTTCTATCTGTGAGCCAATCAACACTTCGAATGCACACAAGAGGACCAATCAGGATCTTGTCACCGATTGAATGTCGCTGATTAAATGTGTAATATTTTAATTTTGAAATATTTTTCAATGTTTATTATCCCTTAAACGCATACCTTGGGTCTTTAGCATCTTGGGACTTCACTGACTACCCTACCCCTCAATCATTATAAAAGATTGTCTGTTTTCTGAATTTTTTTTTTTTTTTTTTTTTTTTTAAAAAGGGATAAGGGGGTTTTTTTTTTTCAAAAAC
>NW_015506591.1:78647-110155 GCF_001515645.1 Sinocyclocheilus grahami
GCCGACCAGCTGCCCGACACGGTTCATAAATAATGCAATGCTATTGGAATCAGCTATGAATCATTCATACATGTTATGCACCTATTTATGCATGCACACAGGAATGTGGATCATTTTTCCATGTACCTCTATTCTTACACATGTATAAAAAATTTTTTTTTTTTTTAATTTTTTTTTTTTTTTTTTTTTTGTAAAAAGTGTATAGGGTCGTATTTTTCCTACACAACAATAAGTAAATGTCTGATGACTCAATAAGTGCAATTCACTTTTATTACTCAAAGTGGCACTGTTTGAGTCACAATGATGAGGGTTTTGTGTGCCGTTGAGAAGTTGATTAGCTACACCTGATTGAGTTTACAATTTATTTTTAGGAGGGGTGTGATCCTATTTTTTTCTGACATGTTGGTGTTATGTCTTTCACTTGGATGTTATAAGTTGCACTGAGTAGATACAGCTGGATAAAGCAAAAACTATCCGTCTTCATTTCAGACTGCAAAGCAACAAAATATGATTATTTTAAAGGGGATGATTCTTTTCTATGCCCACTGTATACATCTAACACAGATGGATCTCTAACTGCTGCAATAGCGTAAAACTCTCCTAATATTTTAATAACAACTACAAAATAATAAAACAAAGCATATTTCCTTACCTTTTGAAACTTGGAAGGGTTCAATTTGAGCAGATGATTTTACCATCACTGTCATCGTCAGAGCGTACACTTCTACAGCACATTCAGCATCTGGCTCATATTCACGATCTCAAACATATTCTCAAAACTATATCGTTTTCAACGCTATTCACCACATCCATCATCAAATGACAATGACACTCATATTTCATTGTGTACAGTAATTGTTCTGCAGTAAAGCCATTCAAGCCAATTCAATTTTTGCCAATATTATTTGTTTAATGCCTGTATAAATAGTGAGTGAAAAACCATTTGATTTTCAGCTGTGGTCATTTTGATTAGCTCAGCATAAAAAGACCTTTCCTGGAGCATTTCAGTCCTTGGAAGTGCAACTGAAGCAACCAATCAACTGTGGGTGGTAAAGCACTGTCAAAAGATCTAGTTATGGACAGGCACAAGTCAAGAGATAGATACAAAAAAATATATCTGAGAGGGTCTGAATACTTAGGACCATGTGATATTTCAGTTTTTCTTTTTTAATAAATCTGCAAAAATGTCAACAATTCTGTGTTTTTCTGTCAATATGGGGTGCTGTGTGTACATTAATGAGGAAAAAAATTTACTTAAATGATTTTAGCAAATGGCTGCAATATAACAAAGAGTGAAAAATTTAAGGGGGTCTGAATACTTTCCGTACCCACTGTATATATATATATATATATCAAAGGCTTTGTCAATGCCTAGAAGCACAGTGAAGTATATTATTAAGAATTGGAAGGTATTTGGTACAACACAGACCTTCCCTGGATCAGGACGTCACTCCAAACTAGATGAAAGAGCCAGGAGGAATCTTGTAAGAGAGGCGACCAAGAGGCCTTCAGCAACTCTGAAGCAGTTACAGGAATGTATGACAAAGAGTGGTCATTGTGTGCAGGTGACAACATCACAAATTCTCTACAAATGTGGCTTGTATGGGAGAGTTGCAAGAAAAAAACCACTCCTCAAGAAAGTTCACATGCAGTCACGACTGAGCTTTGCCAAAACACACCTTGACGACTCTGAGGCAGATGAGACTAAAATTGTATTATTTGGCCTCAACACCAAACTAAATGTCTGGAGGAAATCCAATACAGCTCACCATCCAAATAAGACCATTCCTACAGTAAAGCATGGAGGTGGTAATATCCCGTTATGGGGGTGTTTCTCTGCAGCAGGGACTGGAGCGCTTGTCAGGATGGAAGGAAAAATGGATGTGGCAAAATACCGTCAAATTATTGAGGAAAATCTGCTGCCCTCTGCCAGAAAGTTGTCAGTGGGAAGAAGGTTTGCCTTCCAACGTGACAATGACCAAAAGCACACAGCAAATCTGATCACACTGTAGTTGAAGGAGAAAAAGGTGAATGTCCTTGCATGGCCTAGTCAGAGCCCAGACTTAAACCCCACTGAAAATCTGTGGAATGACATGAAGACTGCAGTCCACAAACGCTCACAATCAGATTGAACTGAATTTGAGAAGTTCTGCAAAGAAGAATGGGCAAATATTGCAAAGTCTATTTGTGCAATGTTAATAGAGACATATCCCAACAGACTAAAGGCTGTAATTCAAGCAAAAGGTGGTTCAACAAAATACTGACACAAGGCAGTGATCCTTTTTCCAACTCATTAATTATTATTTATTTTATTTTATTTTCTGACATGTTGGTGTTTTAAATTTCACTTGGATGTTATACGTTGCACTGAATAAATACAGCTGGATAAAACAGAAACTGTGTCCGGCTTCATTTCAGGCTGCAAGGCAATAAAATATGATTATTTTAAATGGGGTGATACTTTTCTATATCCACTGTAGGTCCGGGTCGCTAAATGATTTGGCAAAACATTCATGCATTTAAGGGTTAAACTTTGTGAAACAACTTTGTTCAAGCATTGTCTGTTTTCTTCCAGTTTAAAGCCTTAACATGTCTTAAATTTTACAATATTAAGCCTTAAAGGTCAAATAGTCAACAATTTAATTGATAGGGTCTTAATTACAGCAATAGACGTTAGCATGTTATCTCGGCCATACTGATCTTTAGAGAGAAAGTCATTTTACCTGTCCCATTTTCTGTGAAATAAAGTACTAGTCAGATGTAATTAATGTGTTTAATTACCCACCATATTCCTACTTAAAATTAACATCTGCACTGGACAAAATATTTAGCACTGCCTTTTATGCTTAACTTGAACAAGAAAAAAAATATCCATCATAAAATATGAAATAAATGTCATAGAAAGCATTCAATTTACCTTTCTCATACACAAGGACACATTATAACCTTGTAATGATAAGGTTCTATCTGCATATGACCTGTTCCAAAACCCACCATTTACACGTTTGAGAGGATTTTGATTTAGGGTCTCTGCCATTTCATATATGAAAGAGACTTAATATTCCACATATTAATTTTACAATATGGAATGCAAAAACTTTGAAGCTCAATATCTCAAAACAGTTAAGAATGCAGATACAACTTTATAATCCCAAGGTGATGATTTACTTTTACATGAAATTATTTAAGTTATACTACCCAATCTTCTCGACTAATGAATTTCCATTACCTTTCCAGTCATTATAAATAAGAAATTTTAAAGTAATTCATTAAATTGATTCAAACTAATCATTTAAAAGAGTAATTGACTCCAAATTCATTTGTGAGGATTCTGTTTGTGGACATTAGCTCCACTTTCAACACCATCATCCCAACACTCCTCCAGACCAAACTAACCCAGCTCTCTGTCCCTAGCTCTATCTGTCAATAGATCACCAGCTTTCTGACAGATAGGCAACAGCTAGTGAGAATTGGTAAATTCACATACAACAGCCGCACCACCAGCACTGGTGCCCCTCAGGGTTGCGTCCTCTCCCCACTGCTCTTCTCCCTCTACACCAACGACTGCACCTCTAAAGACCCCTCTGTCAAGCTCCTGAAGTTTGCAGATTACACTACAGTCATCGGTCTCATCAAGGACGGAGACGAGTCTGCTTACAGACAGGAGGTTAAAGAGCTGGCTGTCTAGTGCAGTCTTAACAACCTGGAGCTGAACACCCTCAAAACAGTGGAGATGATCGTGGACTTCAGGAGGAACCCCCCTGCACTCCCCCCACTCACCATCATGGACAGCACAGTGGCTGCAGTGGAGTCATTCAGATTCCTGGGCACCACCATCTCTCAGGACCTGAAGTGGGACACTCACATTGACTCCACTGTTAAAAAGGCCCAGCAGAGGTTGTACTTCCTTCGCCAGCTGAGGAAATTCAACCTGCCACAGGAGCTGCTGAAACAGTTCTACTCAGCCGTCATCGAGTCTGTTCTGTGCACTTCAATAACTGTCTGGTTTGGTTCAGCTACAAAATCAGACATCAGAAGACTACAGAGAACGGTTCGGACTGCTGAAAGGATTATTGGTGCCCCCCTGCCTAACCTCCAAGAACTGTATGCATCCAGAGTGAGGAAAATGGCTCAGAAAATCACTCTGGATCCATCACATCCAAGCCATCTCCTTTTTGAACTTTTGCCATCTGGTCGGCGTTACAGAGCACCGAATACCAGGACAGCCAGGCACAAGAACAGTTTCTTTCCCCAGGCAATCTACCTCATGAACAGTTAATGTTCTCCCATTGTGCAATTAAAGTATGTGCAAAAACCTTATACTTATTTATCACCCTAAATCCTAGTACGTCCCTATAACTTTATTTTATTTTATTATATTTCTATTCTATCTTTAGCACACCTGTACATACAATTTATTCTTTTTTGTGGTTTATATTTATGCATGTGTATTTTATTCACATCATATTTGTATTATCTGTGTGTTGTTGTTGTCTCCGTGTACTGGAAGCTTGTGACACTATAACAAATTCCTTGTATGTGCAAACATACTTGGCAATAAAGCTCTTTCTGATTCTGATTCTGATTTAATTACCAGGACTTGTTGATAAGGATTTTTAAAAGTGATTCACTTTCAGAATGAGTCACTAACAGATTTTTCAGGGCTGCATTTACTAAAAGCTATGCAAATAGATTGTACAGACCATTGGTGCTTTCGGCATTTTGGAGAAAGGCAACCCAGATCAATTTGCAAATATAATTTTACTATTTACTAAAAGAAACAGATGCAAAAGAATGATTTCCAGCATTTATAGTTTTGGTTTAGTGTGTATGTTTATGTTAGAAATGATCACTGAGAAAAGTCACTGAACTGTCATGATTTTACCATAAAACCTTTTCAGTTGTTTGTGATAAGTGGATTATTATTATTATTTTATTTATTTTAATGTTGAATCACTGAACTTCAGACCAATTTAACAATGAATCATTCATATTATATTGTGCATTGATTCGACCAATTCATTACAAAATATATCAATATTATACACTTAATATTACTTAATTTTCATGAGTTTTCATGACCATTCCAGTGCTTTGTTATAGGTATATCATGTTTATTTTTCTTCATTTTTTTTTCAATGTCAAGATTCAATGTCAGAATTATGCTTTTCTTTTTGTGTTTCAATTGATTGACTGAAAATAATTACTACAAAAGAAAGATTCACTCAGAAATAAAACATCACTATGGCAAGTCATCCAATTACATTTTTATATGAATTTTCATCATAGACATTTCTATGACTTTTACGATTTCATACATTTTCATCCTTTCCCAGACTGATTTAAAACCCTCATCCGTCCCTTGGGTCATTTTGACGCAAAACTCATTTTTTTTATATTTAAAAAAAATCGAGCGTTGATCGAAATGTTATGAGACTCTTTTACTTTTGTCACACTTGCACCGAGAATACATGAAAACAAATTTGAGTGAATTCGAGCAGTTTAAGTGGGCGCTATAAAGAAAGTATTAAAAGTGTCCCTCGCAGTTAATTTTGACCCACCACTGGAAAAGCATGGAATTTATGAAAAAACTGCAGATTTTTTTAATTTAATTTTGTCACACTTGAGCATGGAGCACACACACAAAAAATTGAGTCGATTCGAGGATTCTATGTGTAATAAAATAAGGTGTAATAAAAAAAGTAACAAAAGTGTCCCTCGCAAGTCATTTTGACCCAGCTATAGGAATGAATGGAATGTTCGAAAAAAAACAGCATTTTTTTATATATTAGATTTTTTTTTACTATATAAAATCTGACACAATCCAGAAAAGATGCATACCCAAACAAAGGGCTGAGACTGCAGAATGTCCCCAATGCTCAAAAAACTCACATACCTACACACACAGGCACACACACACACAAACACACACATGGCACACACACTCCCATTGAAACACATTATAGCATTTATAATGTTTCTGCTGGGAAATGACTGTCATTTTTATTTTATTTTTTGACTTAACTAAATTTAAGTGATGGGGTGGAGACCAATGAGTGTTATCATATTTATATGTTTCAATTTATCTTTTATATTTATTACATATTTATGAAACTGTACGAATATGCATGTGTATGGATTAAAATTCAGTATCAATTTCATTTTTTTTTTTTTTTTTACAAAATATATATTTTTTAATGTTTTGATATATAACTGAAAGCCTTGAGATATATCTGAAAGCTTAATGAAGCCTCAAATTGGTGTTGTTTTAAAGATTTCACTTGTTTGGCTCATTTAAGAATCTCCATAGGATTCAATTGGCCCCTCTAGTGGCTGTAATCATAAAATGCAATTTTATGTAATTTTTCCCCACCAGATGGAATCAGAGACACTCAGTGACCTAGGTCCTGATGGATCATCATGTTTAGAGTATACATATGCAGAAATTGTGTCTTTCTTTGTTTTTTCTGGTGAAAAAATGTATAAAAATATGCTCATTTTCATAAAAAATATCCATAATTTAATGTGAATAAAATAAAAATCACCAGAAATAATAACAAAACCTACATAAAAATTAGAAAAACAAAACTAACAAAAAAAATAAAAATAAAATAAATAAATATATATATAAATGGACCAATATAAGCTTTCTGGACCAAAAATAAAATTAGTGTCATTTTTGGCCTTCGGGTCATTTTGACCCGCGAGGGACACTTTTGTTAAAGGTTCGGGAGGGACGGATGAGGGTTTTAAAGATTCCCTTCTATTTCTTTGGCTACAGGAACCCTGCAGTTACAATGACAAAACGTAACGGCATGAATCCACCCATATGCAAATTAGAATGACAATAATTTACATGGATAATAGTCAGCCATTGACATTTTGCACATCAGTATTTATTTTCTCCATTTGGATGAATGAATCTTGACACACTATCAGTCAAAGTACAATAATTACAGTCTGCACAAATTATGTAATATTTTATTTATAAGTCCATAATTATACCAGTTTCCTGCTTTAAAAATTAATCCATTGTGGCAGGTGTAAATGATTGCCAATGATCTGAGGTGAGAGGCAAAGAGAGAGAATGTGAGTCTCCTTCCAGAAACTAAGGCTGATTGAGGGTTGAAATATGAATGCATTGAATTCATCATCTGGAACATACACAAACTGTTCCAGTACCGCATGCATGTGTGCTCAAGTGTAGGATTAGAGAAATTACTGTGGGACTTTGGGGGAATTGCAGGGTCTTGACTAGAAGTGTTAAATAAATGTGCTGGGAAATTGAGGTTAGAAGGGAATCTATGAGCAATCAAAATAGCTTTAAATGAGTACTGGCTTGGAAGAGCCTTCCAGACCTTTGAATAAACAGTTGTGGTACCGCACATTACATCATACAGTATGTGGGCACTCAAACATCAGACATATGTGCTTGTTGAACATTTCATTTCATAACCAATGGCATTAATAGATAATTTGTCCTCTTCAACAGCTTCCACTCTCTCTTTGGTACATTTCATTTTACTACTAGAACAAAGTTATTTGCAGTTAACCCTTTGGAAAAGAGTATATTGAGGAATTTAGAGGCAAAGTATTTTGTTATACTATTTTAAATAAATCAGAATCAGAAAGAGCTTTAATTGCCAGGTAGACAAGACACGACACAGATAATAAAAATAAAATAAGTAAATAGGAAATAATAATATACAACAAATGTTTAAAAAAAAATACACAATATACAAATAGACAATAGAAAGCATTTGTGTGTACATGTATGTTATATAAATGCAAGGAATTGTGAATAAGAAGTATGGTGTGTTAAATAAATAAATGTATGAATAGTGTTGTGTATTACACATTTATTGCCAAGTTAACAGTTCATGAGATGGATTGCCTAAGGGAAGAAACCGTTCTAATGCCTGGCTGTTCTGGTGCACAGTGCACTGTAGTGCCGACCAGACAGCAACAGTTCAAAGAGGAAGTGGGCTGGGTGTGAGGGGTCCAGAATTATTTTGCCAGCTCTTTTACTCACTCTGGATGAATACAGTTCTTGGAGAGTGGAGAATGATTCGGTAAGCAGTCCGGACTATACGCTGTAGTCTTCTAAGGTCACTTCCTGTTTGTTGCTGCCGTGTGGTTTGAGTTTGAGCTCCGTCAAGTTAATTCTTTGTCGTCTAATTTTTCTGTCGGACAACATCTCCAGGACGCTGCGCTCCACATGACTAGTAAGTCAAATCTCAAATAACTGCCAAGATGACTTGTGTTCTACCCGCTTAAATGATAGAAGTACTTGTGCTGTCCAAGTTTTGGTAGCTGAGCTGAGCCAGACAGTTATTGAAGTGCAGAGGACTGATTCAATGACTGCAGAGTAGAACTGTATCAGCAGCTCCTGTGGCAGGTTGAACTTCCTCCGCTTGCGAAGGAAGTACAGCCTCTGCTGGGCCTTCTTGACAATGGAGTCTATGTGGATCTCCCACTTCAGGTCCTGTGTGTGGGTGGTGCCCAGGAACCTGAATGACTCTACTGCAGCCACAGTGCTGTTCATGATGGTGAGTGGGGGAGTGGGGGGAGTGCAGGGGGGTTTCTCCTGAAGTCAACTATCATCTCCACTGTTTTGGGCATGTTCAGCTCCAGGTTGTTATAACTGCACCATACAGCCAGCTCATTAACCTCCTGTCTGTAAGCAGACTCGTCACCATCCTGGATGAGGCCAATAAGTGTGGTGTTGTCTGCAAACTTCAGGAGCTTCTGCCTGTCTGTCAGGAAGCTAGTGATCCACTGACAGATGGAGGTGGGCACAGAGAGCGGGGTTCATTTGGACAGGAGGAGTGTTCATCAGTCCTCAGCCTGCTACTAGTTGAGTTCAGCTGCAGTTTCATTCCTCGCTTGTAGGGGGCAGACTAAACTTCAGTTGATCACGGATAAATGTAGTAGCTTAATAGAAGCAGGAGTATGGATACCTTTTGGTAGTGAGCCAATGTGCCTAGTAGCAGCATTTGAGCTGATCTACTTCATTTGGGGAAGGCCCTTGTTGAGAAACATTTTTATTTCCTTCTCAACTGTGAGTATGGTTACTTTATTGCATTCATTTATTTATGAAAGAGTTATTTTGATGACCCATTTAGTAGAAAACAAAACTATTGGGTATTTTTTTCTCTGTTTAATTGGTAGTAAGAGGATAATAATTTAGGTGTTTTTTTCTGTTTGTAGAAGGGTTTTTTCCCCTATGTTATGCTTAATACATATGGAAGCATTGGGGATTGAATTGGAATCTTCGTTGGTGGAGTTGGCAAGTAGGCCTACTAAAGTCTATCTGTTTGGTTCCCTACCATGGAGTTGCTTTAAGGACCCATTCAACACTTTACAATACGGATTATAATTGTGATTCAAGGACAACGTTTGGGCCTACTTCAGTCGTTTTTGCCATTGGACTTCTTCAATGTCTAACATGATCACAGATAAGACTACTTTCTTTGACTTTTAAACATTTAGTGCTTTCACACTCAAGGACCTGATTCATAGTTTGATCAAGATGGGCCAATTTTTGATCTCAGATGAACAAGTGGTGTTTGATTGATATTATCACTGTTGTGTTTGGTACAAAATGTGTATTGTTTTCGCTAGTATCATTTAAATTGAAAGGAATACAAGTTAAAGAAAGAGTTTTGTGGCTGCCTTATTTTATTTGTTAGAATTAAACAACGTTTATGTTGGAAACCCACCCAAAAATCAGATATATAACTAATATTGGTTTAAATATTAATCTGAGTGGTTATATGAGATGATAGTGTTGAAGGTCAAGCTGAAGTCCACAAACATGATTCTCACATAAGTCCCTGGTCTGTCTAGATGTTGCAGGATTTAGTGCAGTCCCATGTTGACTGCATCATCCACAGACCTGGTTTCTCGGTAAGCAGACTGCAGAGGGTCCAGTGATGTCCTTCACATGGGCCAGCGTCAGTCTTTCAAGTGACTTCATGACCACAGACGTTAAAGCAACAGGTCTGTAGTCATTTACTCCTGTGATTTTGGGTTTATTTGGGATGGGGATGATGGTGGGGCCTTTGAAGCAGGAAGGGACTTCACACAGCTCCAGTGATCTGTTGAAGATCTGTATGAATATGGATGACAGCTGGTCAGCACAGGATTTCAGACAGGCTGATATACAGGCTTTCTTTCTTTATTTATATAGCACAATTTAATACAACACAAGTTGCCCAATGTGCTGTACAATCACAGACCAACCAACACAATAAAAAATAAATAAAATAATAAATAGGTAAAACAGTATAAAAACCAACAAAACCATGGTATACACCAAGTAGGAGTCAAGACCTATTATAAAAACTCCCAGTTAATAGATGTGATTTCAACATGGCTTTAAACACGGTTAATGATTTAGTCGATCTAATAGCGAGGGGGAGCTCGTTCCACAATTTTGGGCCGGCTCTGGAAAAAGCTCCATCACCCTTATATTTATATTTGGTCTTAGTAACACAAATAAGGTGTTTTTATTTATTTATTTTTTTTAATCTCAAGGATCTGGAAGGAAAGTATACTGACACCATACTGGACAGGTAACCAGGGGCTAAATTGTGTAGGGCATTAAAAACAAAAATTAGGATCTTATAAATAATTATATGCTGTACCGGCAGCCACTTTAATGACATTAGTAACGGCGTAACCGAGTCATGTTTGTTAGCAGACTCAACAATTATTGCCGCTGCATTTTGGATTTTCTGTAAAAAAGCCACTGTATTATTTTGACTATCCATATTTAAATCAGTATCGAACACAAATCCCAAGTTTTTCACACTGTGTTTCGTAAATCCAGGCAAAGGCGTTGAATTTAAGCACTGAACCACCTCGTGCTTTACAAGGCTAAAAACAATAACCTGTTTTATTTTTGTTCTGTCAGGGCTCTGCCCTGGCAGCTTTGTCTGTGTTGTCGTTGTTTAATGTTTCTTTGTTTGTCTTGTGTTTGCACACATTGTTTTGTCTTCGTTTATGCTTGCCATGTGTTCCTGTGGTCCCACTCCTTGTTTCCCTTGGTCACGCCCACTTGTTTAGGCCTTGTCTTGTCCTCGTTTCTGTAATTGGGCTCACCTGTCCCTCGTGTACTTTCCTCCCTTTATATTGTGCTGTTTTTCCTCTTGTGGTTGCTGGTTCGTCTTGTGCCATAGAGACAGTTACTGACTTGCTGCTCTATATTCCAGTCTTACCCTGCTATTGTGTATCCTTGTTGTAGTTTTTGCTCTTGATTATTCTATCTCCTGATTTTGGTTTTGTTCTTTAGTATCTTGCTTTAATTTACTTGTAACATCTTAGTTGTTCATTAATCTTGTTCCTACTCCTGAGCTGTTTAGATTTTATACTTTAGTTTTTTGTAGTCCAAACCTAGATATTTACGTGTTTTTTTTTTTTATATCAAGTTTTATCCCCCCCCTTTGGACATAATGTTGTTTCTCTGTGTGTTGCGCTGAGTAGTGGTGTTTTGTGTTTGTGCTGTGTTTTCCCTCTAGTCCTGCTCTTCCAGCCTGAGACTCCCTGCCTGTTGGTTCCCCAAGACGGGCTGCCAACTAAGCCTGGTGCTGAGAACCAAATCTCTGATGCTGCCTGCTTTGAGTCCCTTCACTCTGCTTGCATGCTCTGCTGTTCTCTTCTCTGGGTTTCTCCCCATCTTTCCGCCCCGATTTGACCAACGACTGAGACTGTGCCCCAGACTGTCTACCCCTCAGGGCATTGACCTTTCCCTGCTGGTTGGAGCTGTCCCAAGATTGTCAACCCCTGTGCTGTGAACTTGTGTCTTCAATAAATCTTGTTTCACTCACTCTGCATTTGGGTCCCTTCCTGTTGACCCTGACAGAACGAACCAGCCAAGTTAGGACCCAGCAGAATGAGTCTCAAGATCCTGCCCCCCACAAATGCTCAGGAAAGACTGGCCCGCCAGCAAGGCCTGGGAGCACTTCGTCAGCAGGGGCTGGAGGTGAGGGCCTTTGCCCAGTTCTTTTGGACCATGTCCCGGGGCCTGGAGTGTGATGATGCAGCCCTCAAGGAGGCCTTTAATATCTGCCTGGATGACCCTCTGCCAAGGTGGGAGATGGAGGAACTGAGAATACTGGACTTCTGGAATTTTTCCAACTATTTGTACCACCGCAAGGATTGGCAGATACTTACACCACCAGAGTCCACCTCCTGTGATCATCCCATCCTCCCTCCCTCATCGAGTCAAGTTCCCGATCCTCTTCTGACTCCAACGATGAAACGGAGGTTGAGAAGGCAGAGGGCAGCTCAGACTGTTGCAGTCATCTCCGAGTCCGCTGAGGCCATTCCAGTCACTCCAGAGTCAGTGATTGAGTCTGTACTTGCAGCCCCGGAGGGCATTTCTGAGTCTGTTCCTGAGTCAGTCAGTGAGTCTGTTCCAGCAGCCCCGGAGGGCAGTTTAGCAGCCCCCGAGGGCAGTCGGGAACCAATTCCCGAGTCCATTCTAGTAGCCCCGGAGGGCAGTGCAGCAGTCTTCGGGGGAAGGTCAAGAGCCAGCCCCTGAGCCTGCTCCAGTGTCGGCTCCAGTCCCTGAGCCCGCTTCAGTCCAGAAGCCTGTCAATCCAGAGGATGTAAAGTCTGCTCCAGTTCTCCTTGAACTAGTAGAGTCAACTCTAGTCATTCCAGATTCAGTCAAGTCAAGCCCAGTCACTCCAGAGTCTAAGTCCGCTCCAGTGTCTGCTTCAGGCCCAGTGCTTAGCCCAGAGCAACCTCGTAAGCGGAGGAAGAGGATTGGTGTTTTACAGTCCACTGTTATGCCTGCAGCAGTCCAGGAACAGCCATAGATCATTCCAGAACCAGTCCCAGTCCAGAAGCAGCCAGAGTCCTTCTTAGAGCCAGTTCCAGAGCCAATCCTAGACCCAGAGTCCGTTCCAGAGCCAATCCAAAGACTGCCAGAATCCTCCACTCACTCGGTCAGTCTTGTCATAGGCAAGGAGGCTGTCCCCTGCCTTGCTCCAAAGTCATCAGAACTACCCACTTTCCCTATCAGTGGAGTCATGGCCTCTGAGTTAACCCCTAAACCCATTCTCAACCAAGAGCCGACTTCCAATGCTAAGGCCATTCCTGCTCCCCAAGCAGTGGAGAGCACCCTGCCCTACCCCACGATTTTTAAGCCATCATTGGTTAAGCCAGTCAATACCCGCAGATACACTACTTCCATCTCTCCCCCTCCGCCTTCTAAACCAAACACTTGCGGTTCTTCCACGCCACTGGCAGCCTTCCACTCTGCCCTGCCAGGCTACAACACTAGATTTATCCCCACCCCCTTTCCTGTGTTGCATGGCTTCGCTATGCCTGCTCCCTTTAAGTCTGCCCAGTTGGTACCCCCTTGGTTCACTGTTGCGTCACCACCTCCTAGGATTGGTTTGGACACCTGGAGGCATCCATTGGGAGGGGGGTACTGTCAGGGCTCTGCCCTGGCAGCTTTGTCTGTGTTGTCGTTGTTTAATGTTTCTTTGTTTGTCTTGTGTTTGCACACATTATTTTGTCTTCGTTTATGCTTGCCATGTGTTCCTGTGGTCCCACCTCCTTGTTTCCCTTGGTCACGCCCACTTGTTTAGGCCTTATCTTGTCCTCGTTTCTGTAATTGGGCTCACCTGTCCCTCGTGTACTTTCCTCCCTTTATATTGTGCCGTTTTTCCTCTTGTGGTTGCTGGTTCGTCTTTTTTTTTTATATCAAGTTTTATCCCCCCCCCCTTTGGACATAATGTTGTTTCTCTGTGTGTTGCGCTGAGTAGTGGTGTTTGTGCTGTGTTTCCCCTCTAGTCCTGCTCTTCCAGCCTGAGACTCCCTGCCTGTTGGTTCCCCAAGACGGGCTGCCAACTAAGCCTGGTGCTGAGAACCAAATCTCTGATGCTGCCTGCTTTGAGTCCCTTCACTCTGCTTGCATGCTCTGCTGTTCTCTTCTCTGGGTTTCTACCCATCTTTCCGCCCCGATTTGACAAACGACTGAGACTGTGCCCCAGACTGTCTACCCCTCAGGGCATTGACCTTTCCCTGCTGGTTGGAGCTGTCCCAAGATTGTCAACCCCTGTGCTGTGAACTTGTGTCTTCAATAAATCTTGTTTCACTCACTCTGCATTTGGGTCCCTTCCTGTTGACCCTGACATGTTCAGCTTCAAAAAGTCTGCAGCCATCCAGGCCTTAACCTTCTGTAAACATGCTGATAGAATATCAAATGAGTTTGAGTGTAACTATTTCACAGGCAACTATATCTGAGTATCATCCTCATAGCAATTAAATGATACTTTATACTTTCAAAAAATCTCCCCTGAAGGTAGCATATAAAGGGAAAAGAGTATTGGAGCCAAAATTTACCCCTGTGGAATTCCCCAGGGGAGATGTGATCGTGCTTAAGCACAGTTCCAAAAACTAACAGCAAATAATCTGTCTGTGAGATAAGATGTAAATCATTTAAGCACATTGCCTTTAAGACCAACCCAGTGTTCCAAACTCTTAATTAAAATGCCATGGTCCACCATGTCAAACGCTGCAATAAGATCAAGCAAAATTAGCATCACGTTTTCACCATTGTCCAGTGATACAATCATGTAATTTAACACTTTAACCAACATTGTCTCAGTACTATGACCAGACTTAAAGCCAGATTGAAGACGCTCAACTATTGAGCTTAAAGAAATGTGCACTTGAAGTTGCTTAAGAACCACTTTTTCGAGGACTTTAGCTAAAAAAGTAGGTTTAAAACTGGTCTATAATTAAGATCCTCTACTGGCAAATTGGGCCTCTTTAAAAAGTGGGAAAAATGTAGCATGCTTAAAATCAATTGGACAAATGCTCTGACAAAAGCATTCGTTAATCAAATTCAGCACAGTGGTCACTATACTATCAACAATCGGTTTTAAAAGGTGAGTTGACATAGCCTCCTTTAGATGCAGAATGTTTAAGATGTACCACAAAATCCGCCAGCACTGCAATGGTCATTATTTTGAATTCCCATCATTCAGTGGTAAAGGGCAAATGCAGATCAATAGCTGGGACCACTGACAATTTTGTTATTTTAGAGAAACTTAAGGAATTCTTCACAATTTATGATGGAAGGGTCTGGGTACCTGTTCTGAATATGATTTATTTTTAATATAATTTATTTTCTCAAATAAAATTGTAGGCTTACTTAGATTTTTAATAGTATTTATGTTTAGCGAGTCTAGAAGCCTTCTGAAATGCCAATAGAGATTCTCGAAATCTTTCGTAATGGACTTGCAATTTGTTCCTTTTCCATGTCTTTCAGCCTGTTAAGCCTGCTGTCTAAGCATCCTTGTGGATTAATTTACCCATTGCAGATATTTTTATCTACCTCTTTTAACTTTGAGGAACAACACTATCTAAAATTTCAGCACAAACTGAATTAAATAGATTAAAATGCTCATCAACACTTAAATTCACCAAAGAAACCAGATAAGGTGGATTCACATCAGTCTCTCTATAACATAGAAAACTCTACACTAGTCAAGTAATTTATTTTCCTGGAGCATGTTGTTTCAGGCACTTGCCTTCTCAACTCCTTCTAAAAAACATACATTAAAAAAATACTGATTTATGGTCAGAAAATCAGTCATAACATCCTTAATGTGCAGGTTAAAGATAACACTAAGTCTAATATATGGCCCAATTTATGCATTGGCCCTTTGAAATCGAAGGAGTCTGTGATATTCAAAAACTCTATGGAGAATGTTTCCTGGCTGCAGCATAAATGAACATTAAAATCTCCAAGAATTACAACACAATCAAACTGTGTAACTGTTACGGGGCTGACAAGACTTGAGAAGTGCGGATCCATGTGCAAGCTATTTATTAGCAGAAGACAGAGACGTGGTCATAGAACAGGCATGGGTTGGAGAATGGCAGACAGGTATAAGGCGGGCAAGACACAAGAATAATCCTAAGGCTAGCGGAGGTCAACGATCGGCAAACAGAATCAAAGGGGCAAGACTAGAGGGATAAGTCCAGGTACAAGGCAAGGTCCAGGCAAGGGCAAACAGTCTTAAAATAGGGCAAACGAGAGGAGGAATCCGAGAGACACAGGCGAAGATCAAGAAACGAGAACACAGACAAGGTAAGACTAAGGTGAGGCTATGACCAACTAAACAGGCTCCGTAGTGTAGCTATCGCTAGGGGAGTGATAAACACTAAACAATACTCAGCAGAGGGAAGGGATCAGAGTTAGTGTTAAATAGGGAGTGAGTCATATGAAACAGCTGTGTGCAATCAGTGCTGTGTGCAATCAGTGAAACAGCTGTGTGCAATCAGTGCTGTGTGCAATCAGTGCAATGAATGATGGGATATGTAGTCCGGGGTGATATGCAACAGGGTGTAGTGCGAGAGTCAATGAAAATGGAAAGGGTGACCTCTGATGGCTAGCAGACGGAAGTTCATGGACCGGATTCGTGACAGTAACCAACCTACTCACAAGATCTGAAAATTAATTTCTTAAAGTCTTTGTTTTGCTTTGGAGGTCAATACACCAGTGCAACTAGCACACGGATTAGAAAACAATATATGAAAAGTCTACAATTCAAAGCTGTTATAAGCTTCAGGAGATATTGTCCACCATATGATGTCACCTTTAAAAATAGAGAGAAGAACTCCACCTCATCCAGTTAACTGAGGAGAGTTAAAATAAGATTAACCCCGAGGTAAAAGTTCAGCCATCAGAGTCAGGTCTCCTACCTTTAACCACATCTTGGATAAAAAAATCCAGCTTGTTGTTCATGATAAAATCATATAACATACAAGTTTTATTTCCCACAGAGCGCACATTGATCAGCGCCATTCACATCAAGGCTTCCTCTTTCATCGGATGCCACTCACGATGAAGGGAGCGAAGATTCCGCGAATCGATGCCTCTCGTACAAATACGGGACCAGCCAGTCTGGCTAACCAAAGCCGGGCCCTCGGGAAGTATCAAATAAATCCAGCCGCGCAGGCCCTCTGTACAGCGCAAGTAGATTGTTCGGCCATCGTTCCCTATAGCAGCGGGCGTTGAATGGAGATGGAGTCCAGCACGGTATTCTCTGCCACCCATGGCCCATTTCAGTTTTACAATAATGCCTCAAGGCTCTCCTCGCTTCCTACCTCGTCTTTTTCGAAGAATGCCAAAGGAGGAACGACAAAGGTCGGTAGGAATATTCTCCAGAAAATGTGGCAGAGGAAAGCCAGATCCTTTTGAAACCTTTTTAAAATCAACATCCACAGTCGCTTGAATCTGTAAAAGTTGAGTCCAATCATAAATAAACAGTGAAGACAAAGATTGAGTGAAAAAGTAAAAACAAAACAACGACGCAAAGAGCATGTAGACGGCACACCATGCTCACTGGCGCCATCTTGGAACTGAGAGTGACCTGACCTGACGCACATCTCTTTCACAGACCCAAAGTGCAGGAGGGGGGGAGAAGGGGGTTGCTGGGGTATTAATAGATTCAAGGAGAGAAGGTCAGAATGGGTGTGGGGTGTGAGAGATAGGGTTTTTCAAACCTGCAATAGAACTCATTCAAATCGTCGTCCAGTTGTTGATTCCAACACAGTGCTGGGGGATGTTTTTTTTTAAATAGTGATGTATTTCAGTCCTTTCCACACTGATGCAGGGTCATTGGCTGAAAACTGATTTCTCAGCTTCTCTGAGTATCTTATCTTAACCACTCTGATCTCCTTTGTCAGTGTGTTTTTGGCCTGTTTATACAAGACTCTGTCCCCACTCCTGTAGGCATCTTCTTTGGCCTGACGGAGCTGCCTGAGTTTTGCAGTGAACCAGGTTGCCTTTGTTGTTAGTTAAATGAGTTCTGGTAGGAATGCCCATATCGTCACAGAAACTAATATATGATGTTATAATCTCTGTGAACTC
This sequence comes from Sinocyclocheilus grahami, assembly GCF_001515645.1. NCBI lineage: Eukaryota > Metazoa > Chordata > Actinopteri > Cypriniformes > Cyprinidae > Sinocyclocheilus > Sinocyclocheilus grahami. Next base: position 96,550 of record NW_015506591.1, read on the forward strand.
ATCCAGAGCGGTGGCTGCAGCTTCAAAAACACTCCAATCAGTGCAGTCAAAGCAGGCTTGTAAATCCTGTTCTGCTTCATTAGTCCATCTTTTTACAGTCCTTGTTACAGGTTTAACTGATTTCAGGTTCTGCCTGTAGGTCAGTATAAGATGAACCAGACAGTGATCAGAGAGAGTGATAAAAGAATCGGTCGTAACACGTATGGTGCCTCGCTAGCAGACATTTGTAGAGATGCGGGCTGGGCGACTCCTAACACGTTTGCTAGGTTCTATAGCCTGCGTGTCGAACCGGTTTCCTCCTGTGTTCTCACCTCAAACGGGTAGTGGCACTGAGAGGCCTGGCTCACAGTCGGCTTGTGGTGTCCTGGACGCCTAGTTCTCCACTCCCTTCAGGGACCAGGTGGTGAACCTGCAAGTGCTGCCCCTGGAGGAGGCAGACCCAGCCCTAGCTTTGCTCTGTCCTGTACATGCACTGCAACAGTACGTGGATAGAACTCAGCGCTTTAGGACCTCAGAACAGCTCTTTGTCTGTTACAGTGGACAGCAGAAAGGGAAAGCTGTCTCCAAGCAGAGGATGGCCCACTGGACAGTGGATGCCATCACCTTGGCCTACGAAGCACAAGGTGTGCCCTGCCTGCTCAGGCTGCTATTATTACTCCCATACTCAAGAAACCAGGGCTGATCCATTTAACTTTGATAATTTTCGTCCAATTTCAAATTTACCGTTTATCTCTAAGATAGTGGAAAAGTATATTGCAATTCAAATTCATGAACATCTTTCTGATAATAATTAGTATGAACAATTTTAATCTGGTTTTCGTCCCCACCATAGCACTGAGACTGCTCTTGTAAGAATAACCAATGATCTGTTGCTGGCAGCTGACTCTGGGCTTTTAACCATTCTTGTCCTTCTTGACTTGAGCGCTGCCTTTGATACTGTCTCACATAAGATACTTCTCGACAGGTTAGCTTCTGTAGGGATTACTGGCACTCCTCTGTCTTGGTTTAGGTCGTATCTTTCTGGACGCACTCAGCATATTCAATTAAAAAGTTTCAGATCTAGAACAGCTATAGTCACCACTGGTGTTTACCAGGGTTCTGTTTTGGGCCCGCTTCTTTTCATTATTTATATACTCCCTCTTGGTTATATTTTGAGGAAACATGGTATTCATTTTCATTGTTATGTGGATGACACCCAACTTTACTTGTCTGCCAGACCCACTGGTTCTTTTCACCCACCATCTTTGTCCAGCTGCTTAGCTGACATTAAAGATTGGCTTTCAGCTAACTTCCTGAAATTAAATTGGAACAAAACTGAGGCTTTACTTGTTGGCACTTTTTCCTTGTACATTGACAATAATGCAATCTGTCCTTCCTCTCAGGTTAAAAGTTTGGGTGTTATCATGGATAGCACACTGTCTTTTGAAACTCAAATTAATAATATCACACGGACTGAATATTTCCACTTGCGTAATATTAACCGTCTCCGTCCCTTTCTCTTAACCAATAATACATCAGTTTTTGTTCACACACTAGTCACCTTACGTATAGACTACTGCAATACCCTTCTCACTGGTGTTCCCTCTAAGTTGCTACGTAAGCTCCAGTTGGTCCAGGATTCTGCAGCTCGTGTTCTTTCTAGAACACCCTCTACTGAGAACATTTCTCTAGTTCTTCAGCAATTAAACTGGCTTCCAGTAAAGTATCGAGTTGAATTCAAGATCTTGCTACTTACAAGGCACTTCATAATCTTGCACCCCAATACCTTACTCAACTTATTCATGTTTACACCCCTTCACGTGCTCTCAGATCCTCATCTTTAATTTCTCTTGTGGTACCTCGGATTCGACTAACTACCATGGGTGCCAGATCTTTTAGCTATGTTGCCCCCCGCCTATGGAACTCCCTTCCCCCTGATATTCGCAACAGCGATTGCCTGCTGACTTTTAAAACGCGTCTTAAGACATATCTTTTTATACAGGCTTTCTTATAATGTTTTATTTAGTCTTTACTGCACTTTATCTGTATATGCGGAGTGTTTTTTGTGTGTTTCTTATGGTGTAGTGATTTGTATTTATTTTTATATTTGCTTGCTTGTGAGGTGACCTTGGGTGTTTTGAAAGGTGCCATTAAATAAAATGCATTACTATTATTATATTAGCCGAGAAATTTCTGCAAAAACCCAGATAATATCCGGACATGCCGAGAAACCTCCTAAGCTCACGTTTCATACGAGGAACTGCAAAATCGAGGATAGCTTGTACCTTTAAAGCAACAGGTCGAACCTGTCCTTGGCCCACCTACTTTCCCAGATAGGTAACAGTCGCTTTACCGAATTCACATTGGACCAGATTGAGTGTAAGAGAAGCATCCTGCAAACACTCAAAAACAGTCTTCAGAGTTAACAGATGCTCATCCCATGTATCCGAATAAACTACAATATCATCTAGGTAAGCTTTACACTTTGACACTCCACCTAGCACTTTATTCATTAAGCGCTGAAAGGTGGCAGGAGCGTTTTGCAGCCCGAACACCATCACTGTATAATTGAGAAAATCATCCCATATCTCAGCAGAACGCTTCATCAAGGGGACTTGCCAATACCCCTTCAATAGATCTAGTTTTGTGACGAAGCGTGCAGAGCCTACCTTGTCGATACAATCCTCCATAAGCAGGAGAGGAAACAAATCTGGTTTCGTCACAGCATTTGCTTTCCTATAATCCTTGCAGAAACGTTGCGTGCCGTCAGATTTCGGAACCAGTAAGCATGGAGAACTCCATGCGCTAGAGCTTGGGACTGCAAGACCATTCTCCACCAAATATTTTACCTCCCCTTCCATAACTTTCCGTTTGGAAGGATTCACTCGGTAGGCACCTTGCTTAATGGGCGGATGGTCACCTACATCGATATCATGTTTCAGCACTTGAGTTCGGGATGGTACATCTGAGAACAGACCTAAGAAAGTGTTAATTAACTCTACCATGTCAGTTTGCTGATTATCGGACAAATGCAACAAATGTGAAGTTAGTTCCTCCAAAACTTTGGAATTATTTAATCTGCCACTTGAAACTAGTGGGCTCTGAAAATTTAATTCGTCTTCATCTGGACCTCCATCAAAAGTAAAAGCAACGGAAGCTACAGGGATGATAGCGGAGCTTTTTGATTCCGAATCCTCTTCCCGGCTTACATACAGCTTCAACATATTTACATGACACAGACGAGTTTTCCTCCGATGGTCAGGAGTTTGAACTATATAGTTCGTGTCACTCAGTTTTTTATCAATGACGTATGGATCAGAAAATCTAAGCCCTTAAGCACCCTGAACTGGCAATAAGAACAACACTTTGTCTCCTCCAGAAAAAGAAAGAAAAACAACAGTCTTATCAAACCACTCCTTCATTTTTGATTGCGAACTCTCCAAAATGGTCTGAGCCAATTTACATGCATTATGCAATCGTTTGCGAAACGAACTCACGTAATCCAGCAGGTTGCACTCCACTTTCTGACCGGATACCCAGCGCTCTTGCAGCATTTTGAGAGGGCCTCTCACGGTGTGTCCAAAAACTAGCTCCGCTGGACTAAACCCCAGCGACTCCTGAATGGATTCCCGGAAAGAAAACAACAATAAAGGCAATCCCTCATCCCAATCTTTCCCTGACTCGGAGCAATATTTACTTCACATGGATGTCAAGGTTTGATGAAACCTTTCCAAGGTGCCTTGTGACTTAGGATGGTAAGCACTAGATGTAACATGTTTGATTTTCAGTTGGGACAGCACCTGCTTAAACAGTCGCGACATAAAATTAATCCCCTGATCCGTTTGAATCACCTCCAGAAAACCAAAGGTAGAAAAGAACGCAATTAGAGCTTTTACAATAGCCTTCGCTTTCAGCGAGCGCAACGGTATGGCCTCAGGGTAACGTGTAGCCGTACACATAAGCGTGATCAGATAGACATGTTCCAACTTAATTCGCGGCAACGGCCCCACACAGTCCAAAATTACTCGTGCAAAAGGTTCGCCCATAATGGGAATAGGTTTAAGAGGAGCAGGAGGAATAATTTAATTCGGTTTTCCCACGACCTGACACACATGACACGAACGACAATACTGGGATACATCTGATTTAATGCCAGGCCAGAAAAAATAACGCAAAATGCAGAAATCAGAACTTTATCAACGGACAGTGACAGATCGCCTGAATCTAGTTCAGCACCACCAGCCTTGGACAACTCCAAACTTTGCGATGCAGATGTCCCAGGACTCATCTCATCCTTGTCCCCTGTTGTCAGAAAAGCGTCAGAGATATCAACTAAATCACTGACTTTACGCGCTTGAGCCCGCGTAACCACACATGCAGAAAAAACGGCCAGAAATTCTGATGTTAACTCACTAGAAGTAACAGGTTCACACATTGGGTTTAAGATAACTTCGGGAAGCGGAAGGACTTTTTCCCCAGCTAAATCGTTCCCAATAATTAAGGAAACGCCTTTAACAGGCAGCAGACGACGTACAGCCAGTTTCACAAGCCCTGTTACTAATACAGACCGAATGTTCACGTTGTGTAAGGGCACTTTCAGTATGCCCAATTCAATACCTTGAATCAGAACATCAGATCCACAATAACTTTCCTTAGAAAATGGCAAAACACTAGCCAACACAAATGACTGCGAGGCCCCAGTATCACGGAGCATGGTCACAGGAACAGCATCTTGTGACAATCCACTAAAATAAATCGTTCCTTGACATATAAATGGATCATACACCACATCAATATTCGAATCAGAATTACTGTTCACGTTATGAATGAAACCAACACTTTTAGTGGATTTCCCCTGATTTTTCTTCATCGATGGACACATCGCAATAAAATGACCAATATCGTGTCAATAAAATCATTCACGAACTTCACCAGATTGTGCATGTTTAGACGATTTAAACGTTTTATTTTTTTCAAAAGGCACGGAATAATGCAGGTCACGACGTGCAACAAATGCAATTTTATGAGTCAATGTGAACTCATCTGCGCACACAGCAGCCTCAGCCAGAGTCAAAATGTTCTTCTCATTCAGATAAACAACAATCTTGTCTTGTAATGAATTTTTTAAATCCTCAATCAGAATTAATTTGCGAAGTTGCTCAAAGTCGGCGACACTGCTGGAATGGCACCATTTATCAAAAAGCATGCTCTTCTCTCGAGCATATTCTACATAAGTTTGACTGGCAATCTTGACATGAGAACGAAACTTCTGCCTATACGCCTCTGGGACTAATTCATAGGCCTTCAACACTGCACTTTTCAATTTATCATAATCCAAACTGTCGTGAACAGACAAGGCGGAACAAACCTCCTGGGCTTTTCCTGTTAGCACTGAATCAAGAGGGACCAAGTCTCCCTTGGCCAGCGCAATGCCACAGCTATACGCTCAAAAGCACCGAAATACGAATCCACCTCATTATCCTTAAATGGGGGTACGAGGGTAATATGACGACTAATATCAAAATCCGCATTATAACTAGAAAGCACATGCAACGAACGAGCAGAAGATCGGGGCAAATGAGTCACAGCCGCAGATGGAGGTACAGCCGATTGTGTTATATTTGGACTTTGGGGTACACAACGGTCAGCTTGCGCTTCGAGCTCACACTGCCTAAAACGTAAGAGTTGCGTGGTATGTTCCTGACGTTTAATTTCAAGATCCAATTGTTTCAACTGAATGGCTAATTTTAAATCTTCCGAATTTACCCCACTTAGCGAGCGCAACATAGGCTCAGTACCTGAAGCATAATCAATACTTGCTTCTGAACCTTGTACCGCATTGGCCTCAACACTAGAACTAGGCTGTAAAATACTTTGTTTCATGAGCGCAGTTTGAATTACGTCTCGCACCTCCTTTATCCTGGCTGTTTTTACAACCGGAATATTATAGAAATCCGCCACCAAAAACAAATCAACTTTACGACAAGACTCCAAGGCTTCCCACGAAGGAGCCTGTTTAAACACTTCAATGCTGAACTTCATAAACCTAACACCTCCCCACCAAACATGAAAAAACTGCCAATCACAAAAAATAGCAAAAATATCTCACAAACCTTATCGTACAAATTTACCAAAACTAATAGAGAACAAAGGGACAAGCCCCCAATTATTATGGAACGAAAGGGGAACGAAAGCGGCATAATGATGATAGAGTTGGTGATGGATTCCCAACAAATTAAAGGAATAGTCACTCCGGTCCGGGACCAAACAATCACACCATTCACGGGAACCAGAAACGATTAGATTTATTAAAGGTTATGAGTGAAACATGAAGAGCATCTCTTCGGGGTGGCCACAGGCCAACATAACAAACAAAAAGGAAAAAAAAAAATTAAATAACCTAGACAATTTATAAAATAAAAATACATCCAGCTTCCCTAACTTCCTAACCAAAAACAAAGCCCAAACTAATTCACAAAAGAAAATGGGCAGGACACCCCTACGCTCTGTTTCACATGATGAGAAGTTTTAGTCACACGAGCTGGTGTTAAACATTAGTTTGGCCACCGGCCGGAGGAGGAATCCAGGAGCTCCAAACCCGTTCGTGTTCGCACCAACAATGAGCTCCCCGACAGCTGGCAAGCGGCTTCCTTAAAAGACTCCGCCTTAATAGAACGACCAATTATGCGCCGACAGCACAGCATCATGCAACCTATGAGAGAGCAGACCAAAGAGGAGAGCGAGAGAGAAACAGAACAATACAATACAACAAAAATAATGATCAAAGAAACGGTCGTAACACTCATGGTGTCTCGCTAGCAGACATTTGTAGAGCTGCGGGCTGGGCGACTCCTAACACGTTTGCTAGGTTCTATAGCCTGCGTGTCGAACCGGTTTCCTCCTGTGTTCTCACCTCAAACGGGTAGTGGCACTGAGAGGCCTGGTTCAGAGTCGGCTTGCGGCATCCTGGATGCCTAGTTCTCCAGAGAGTCCCCTGACTTAACCCCCTCTGGGAGGAGGTGACTCCACAGTGTGTCCTCTTTCAAATGGAAGGGCATGCTTTCCCAGTGTTATCCAAGTCCTACTGTTGGGTTGCGAGGAACAACTGTAGTCGACCTTCTCTGTGTAGAGCCCGGTTCTATCGTCTGCCTTATAGGAAGGATCAGGAGGCCTACACAGGGCACTGGAGGGGGCAGCACCTGTGGCGTGTTGGTAGGGATCCCAATTTGTCAGTCATCACCGACGTGACATCGAGAGTGACCGACTGAAAGGAAATGTCTCGGTTACGTTTGTCACCCTCGTTCCCTGAAGGAGGGAACAGAGACGTCACGTCCGGTGCACCTGTGGTGCACCTACTGCCTCTTATACTCACGCGGTGATCAGCAGCAGCTGCATGCAATAATTGCATGCCAATGTGAATTGGCTCATTTAGTTTACACTCGAAGTGGATTGGTCTCTCTGGCGAGATCCCAATTCGTCGGTCATCACCGACGTGATGTCTCCATTCCCTCCTTCAGGGAACGATGGTTACATACGTAACCGAGACCTTTTGTTGGTGAGCCCTTTAATTCTAATTCTTAATTCTCCTTTTGAATATACTGTAACTGTTAATGTGATTAGAAAACGTCCCTAGGTTATGTATGTAACTATGGTTCCCCCGAGGGAATGAGACGCTGCATCGAAACGCTTTGTGAACACCTCTGCGTGACCACATTCTGAAGCACGTGTTGAATCACGTCAGCAACCAGGAAGCATAAAAGCACATCCGGCAAAGCGAATGTTAGCTTCTGATGAAGTGAGTGCTTGCATGGATGCAGGGAGTATGGCAAGGAGACACAGTGTCTCGTTCCCTCAAGGAACCATGGCTTGTGGCAATGCGGGAAATCCATGCTACAGAAATTGTTTACTTTTACTTTGAGTGATTGAGGTGGAGTTTTCAATTAACGGTGGAAGGATGGAGTATATAAAGGAGATGTGATGTACCTGAAAAAAAAACGCGCCATCAGAAAGTTTGCGTGCAAGGTTTGCAGTTGCATGGGTAATAGTTAATGGATTACCGTGGGGAGTAGAAAACGACAAGCTGCCTGTTCATCCTCCTGTCCTGGTGTCTGACGACGACCCGCTACACTCTTCAGCTTCCTTCACATTTGCAAACCTGGTCAGTAGCCTATATGTACGCCGCCGCCATTTCACACATTGCTACACACATACCCACTCACATTACGTTCCCAATCGCACATTATGTGTGCTTTTTATTTTGATTATGCAAATGTTATTTCTGCTCTTTAAGACTGTTTGATGTTGTCTTTATGAAATGAACTAAATGTTTAATGTTTATTTTTTTCTCTTTTTCTATGGACAATTTATGAATGATTATGGACACAAATCTGCCTGTGTTGGAAACTTGAAAGAAGCGTGACACAACTTCTGCACTGATTTCAACTTGAATTGAACTGAAGTGTTAAACTGTTTTTTTTTTTTGTAGCGCTTTTGTTTTTTTCTGTTCTCTATCTTCTTATCTTATCACCATACTAACAAGTTCCTGTCTGGTGTGTATCTGCCGAGTACATCAAGATGAGAGAACTTGGGACCCTGGGATAGATGCCAAGTCCAGGTTGTAGAAGTGGACAAATGTGTGCGGAGAGGACCAGCCCGCCATAGCACAAATATCCTGCAGGGCCACGCTCATTGAGAAGGCCTCGGAGGCTGCCATACTCCGGGTCGAGTGTGCTCTGACCCACATAGGTAGCAGGAGACCAGAGGACACGCAGGCCAGTGAAATGGTCTCGACCACACACCTACTTAGAGTATGCTTGGTCGCCAGACATCCTTTCTTAGGCGGACCAAAGCAAAAAAACAGCTGATCTGCCTTATGGCACGGGGCAGCTGTATGGACGTAAGCGTAGCAGATTAAGCTTTTCTTGGCCAGCTTCCTGGAAGGGAGGAAGACAGAAGGCTTGTAGTAGGGACCTGCACTCCCGCAGGAGTACCGTGGGACCCAACACAACAGGGTACAGCGCCGGACAACTCCTGATGGGCGAGTGCGGGTGCAGGCGAGTAGAGATCGTGTGTGTGCGGGATGCAGGAGAATAAAATAATTTGCGGAACTCCCGCAAAACACAAATATCTAAACATAAAATATCTGAAAACATAAATTGTTATGTATCTGTTGCACAAAAGCAAAAATAACTACTAACATTAACATTAAAATTATTGACATGCGCAAGCTAGGCAGAGTTTATATTTATAACATGTGTTTAAAGCGATGCGCAATGTAGCCAATCACAGACATAGCTGTTGATTTCTTAACCGCAATGGCCAATCAGAGGTGATTAAGTTAGAATCCACTCACAGCAGTGCTGAAATTACATACTCACGAATCCTCCCATTTTAACACACGAAGTGTAGACATTGTGAAAGATTAATTTTGCATATATTCATTGTGTTATAACAGAGCTTTATGAGATCGCGATGAACTAAGATGTCAGTTTTTAGTGATAATCAAGGGAGCACTGTTTGCTGGCATTGTGACATGCCAAACCATGCACGCAGCAGCTGATGCCTGCTTTTCTGTTAAAAATAAGTGGTTTGTGAATGTTGATGCTTAGCGTAAATTACAAATATTTTATCGGGAGCGTTTATGCTGGGATTTTATGGAGCTTGGGAGATGTTACAGAACCATTTCATGTAAATTTGTTCGATGTACTGAAAATGATTTATATAGATTACATTTATGCAGGCTTTTGCAGGCGGAAGCGGGACAAAACATGAATTTCGCGGGCGGGAGCGGGACAATATAACATATTTATGCAGGAGCAGGACTGAAAAATCCATCCCGCGCAGGTCTCTAGCATGTAGTACTATGGGCCCTGGCGTAGAAGTGGGCACTTTAGGGACATACCCAGACCTCGGGTAAAGGAACTCCCTAACCATGCTCGGGGCAAACTCCAGGCACGAATCTGAAAGTGCCTGAAGATCCCCTATCCTTTTGAGGGAGGAAATAGGGAGGAGGAAGACTGTCTTCAGAGTGAGGAACTTGTCTGGAACCTCCTCAATGGGTTTGAAGGGGGCATTGCACAAGCTCTCCAGAACCACCGCCAGGTCCCATGAAGGTTCCATAGTGCATTGTACTGGCCTCAACCTCAGTATGCCACAGATGAAACGAGTGACAAGTGGGTGTCTTCCCAATGACTGACCACCCAAAAGGGCGTGATAAGCAGCTATGGCCGCCACTTATACCTTCAGAGTGGAGGGAGATACCCCTGCGGAGAAACGCTCCTGCAGAAAATCCAGAACTGTACCAACTGGGCAGTTGACAAGGTCTTGCGGTTGCTGTCCACAACAAGAAGTGAAAAGTCTCCACTTCAAGGCCTACTGTTTCCTTGTGGCAGGAGCTCTGGACTGGAGTATGGTCTCAACAAACTCGGTTGAGAGACCAGATGCTATGAGCCGTACCCCCTCAGGGGCCACTCCCACAGCTTCCATAACTCCTGGCGGGGGTGAAGGATGGAACCCCCCGCCTGAGAGAGAAGGTCCCTCCTGATCGGAATCTCCAGGGGAGAGCCATTGAGAAGGGACACAAGGTCCAAGAACCATACTGAAGACTGACCCTGTCCAGTCCATTGCATTGTATCTTGTTTTTTTGTTTTTTTTTAGTAGATATAGTAGGTTTAGTAGATCTATTTATATGTTTAATAAATGTATTAAAAAAAATTTCCAGCATGGCTAATATTTATTGTATATTCAAAATTGTAATTATTTAGTATTTCAAATGTTTTGCCTGGCAAAGTCATGGATGGATGTATGGATAACTTCATAACAATTCATCATTCAACTTCATTCATAACAAGGCAATCTTAAAAGGTGCGACTCCACAAAAAATAAACAATATGATTTAATAATTCTGGCAGGCATTGAAGGTCCTGAGGGGTTGTGAAGTAAGTGCTGGATTTACAGTAGTACAGCCATGACACATGAAACTAAATCCTGGACAAGGAGCCGAGTGGAGTGTTTGTCAAGAATAGATTTTTTTTATTTTATTCTGTTATGTCATCCACAAAGTAAGGCTGGTCATGTAGGATGACAAAAAAGCCTTTAGTACATCTAAAGGCATCAGCTGCTGTTACTTCCAATTCTGCAGTACCTTTTCACTCTGTTCGTTGTTAAAGGTACACAAGCATATTCCCTGTGATCAAGGATGCAGATATAGAAAGAGTAATGCTGTTTGAAAAAAAAAAAATGGTTCTGGAAGCATGTAGAAAACACATACTTTGTATTTAGCTGAAAATGAAATCACTTAATTGATTTGCCAAGTAAAAATGTCAAATAACTTTTACCAACAATGTTTTTGACCATGTGGACAATGCAAAATCTGTTTTCTACTGAAACTCATTGAATATCCCATATACGCACACATGTCTCAGATCTATGAAGCAATTTTATAGTATTTTTGCTTAGCGATGGATTTGGTTTTACTGAACACATTGTTCAGCTGACATTTGAGATCAAATTGATTAATATATTCAGTGTCAGGTTGTGAAGTCCCTACCATCTAATGGCCCTGAGCGTTACGGTTAAGTACAGCACATTATGGTATGCAATTATTCCGTTTCCATTGTCAGAAGTTGTGAATGGTACAAAAATAGGAACTGTATCATACTGCTTTTCTTGGGACCCTTCCGTTGGGGTACCTAGCACAGTAGTCCGGTACATAAAGGGTGGAGCTAGACTCACTGCAGAATGCTGATTGCTTGACAGAGAAACGTTGCTTGCATGTGCTACAAGGGGAATCATAAAACATCAGAGTACGCAAACACACACACAAAAAAAATCTAACAGTGTATTTTATAATTTTATATTTTCACACACACACACACACACACACACACAATGTCACGCTTTCTTCTTTGTGCGAGAATGTCGTCGATCGCTACTTTCCAGCATACATCACGCCTATCAAGTAAGGTTACTGTTGGCGGTGGAAACACAAGCCGGATCAGGTTGTCCCGTCCCGAATCGTACTGTAATGTACTGTACTGAATTGTACCGCTCTGTGGAAATGAGCCATAGAATGATGACCTTCAGCTGTTGATGACTGAGGCAGAAATTGCCTTTACCCCATTAAATTAGTTAAGCATTTTTAAATACCTTTTTTTTCTTCAGAGGGTGGGAATAGGGTGGTGTAATTCCACTGGCTCTTTAACATTTCAGAATGGCATACTCATTAACCCCTTAACTGTCACCCCCCATTTTTTAAAATAGGCATGAACGTGCACTATCCAAACTTAAATTGTTGTAATTTATGAACACTTTGGAATACAGACCTAAGGTTGGTCTCTTCTTAAAGAAGACAATCAGCAGATTATGGAAAAAATTTAAGTATCAAAAGTTATAGAAGTTTAGATATATTGTGAAGAAAATACACTGTACTAATTGTATTATATTTTATATGTAGTAAATATTTTACATAACAGATTTTACTCTAAAATTGCTATACAATTTAAGCCTTCTGTCTAAATAAGTTATGTTCCAAATTTGAAGTTGATCTGAAAATGGAGGTTTCGGTGAGATTTTATTTAGGGTGTTATACCACAAACAGCCACCGGGTGCCATCCAAACTCCGTTGAATTGTTTTAATGCATTTTTCTGTAACATATGTTGAAATGTATCTGCCAATTTAGCTTCTATCACAAAACAACCACATATGGAATCCTGAGACTCAGACCTTTCCAGTGATATGTTTTTTTGTCAAGATTATAAAACGTTTTGATTGTAAAGGATTGCATTTTGTAATATGACACTTGACACTGCCCGCCAAGGGGGAGAAGACCGCCAAAACATTTTAAAGTACCATTTCCATGGTAATGCAATGTTCGATTTCAAAAAAATTTCAAAAAGTTTTCACAGGATGAATCTTGGCTTCTTAGCTTTCAAACGATATATAATTTGTGATGATTACGAAAACATTTGATAGAGAAAAAGGACAACAAAAAAAAGAACGCCAAGCGTCCCACAGGTGGGACGGTGACAGTTAAGGTGTTTTAATAAGGTACATTTACACAGCACTGCTTTGGAAGTAAATATTTCACATCTTCATTTCAGTTTGTCTATATCCTTTACCTTTTTTGATTAAATAAGTGCAAAGGAATATTTGCAAGAAGTATAGAGTAGCTGTAATTATTGTTCGTGTTAATTTGTACTAAATGCGGTGTTGGCTGTCAAAGAAAAAATAAATATTTCAAAACTGCTGGTAGTGTTAAAGCTTTTTTACAGTGGCACAAAATATTTGTATTCATGGGAACAGATTTGAAGAAATGTAGCATTACGTAACTTGCTCACTAATGGATTCTCTGCAGTGAATGGGTGTCATCAGAATGAGAGTCCAAACAGAGTAAAAACATCACAATAATACACAAGTAATCCACACAACTCACTGCAGAGGATCCATTGGTGAACAAGTGATTATAATGCTATATGTATCCAAATCTGATCCAATGAATAAACAACTCCTCTATATCTTTGATGACATTGAGGGTGTTATTTATTAATTTTTTTTGGGCTGAACATTGTGACCAACCACATCAACAACCAAAAAAGAAAAAATGTTTGTAGCATATACAAATGGGGG
>NW_015506591.1:110225-124624 GCF_001515645.1 Sinocyclocheilus grahami
TCCCGGGCGGTAGCGCGGGGGGCGCAGTGGGGGGGGCGTGTAAAGAATAGTGTCCTGGCAGAAAGTTATCAGTATATTTTCATTTAAGTTCATGGACATTTACTTTACCCTAACACACAAAACAATACAATAAAATGCATAATTCAAAATATAAGTAAAACGCCTTAATAAACAAACAAGCAAACAAACTGATTGATTGATTGATAATGATCGTGATGTAGTGCAAAAGACACTGTATAGTAAGAGAATATGGAAACTGAATATGGCATATACAAGAATATGGAAATGGCAGAGTCTCTGTTTCTTTCTTACCTTCTCCTCTTTTCTTGTTTTTCCCTCATGTGTTACAGCTAAAAACTGGCTTGTTGTTTTGACTGATATTGCATATAAATTAGTACATCAAGATATAATACATCAAACATTTAATAAAACTGACATGGTAGGATTAAATATGGCTGAAAGAAAAATCCAAAGTGAGATAGGAGACGACGTATTTTATCAGAGAGATGGCAACATATTCATTACAGAACATTTAAGCTGTAAAAAATAAATAAATTAAAACAGCTCTGCTGTCACCATGATCCAGCCACAGGAAGGCCAAACCTAATCTGATTGGATAGATTACACAAACATATTTTTATCTGCCTCTTTGTTGTCAAGACACCAGAGGGCTTGTCAGGAGGTATCCAAACAGCAAATTCCTTTGATATATTTTTCCGACTAGCTTGACAGTTCCTCAGAGGAACGGGAGAGCTAAAAGAAAGGTCACCTTTGTCGCAATATGTTTTGCTGGTGGTTCGCAGGGATGTGAGGATGCAGAAGGATACGGAGATGATATTTGGCAACTTTGAAAGGCAAGCGGCAATACACACAATTACAGCAGATAAAATGACATGCCCGCAATACGTAGCCATGTCGCTGTCTCCCCACAGCCCAATTTCTGCCTCCTCCAGCCGCGCATTGAGATTATTTCAGCCTCCCCAAATGTCAAGGGCATGATTCTCTTAGATGCCCAGCAGGAAATAACCCACTGTTGCCCTCAAAACAAATGAAACTGCTTCGGGGCCAGTGCAGGGGTTATCTATTGAAGATGGAAAGCCAAGAACACAGTGTTTTCAGTAACGGCTACGACGAGTATCAAACGTGTAAACACATATATATAGAACATCAGACTTGGAGATGAGGAAAAAAGGTTCTTCAACTTTATCGATCAGTGATAGCAGTGCACTCTAAGGGACTCCATCTTCAACACTGTCTCCTCAGATTCATGGCTGAGGCTGAGAGTTTACGCTCTCTCCTCTCATCCATGCAAGCACTCACCTCATCAGAATGTCTTTTTTTTTTCTTTTCAAAACACTTAACTTCAGTGTTTCTGACTCACACTGGAGATCCTCAACATATGATCTCGAGGCCACGACTTCACATCACGTGGCCACGACATTTTATCACGTTCCCATGAGTCAATATGACGTTCCCATAAATTAATATCTCGTGGCCACGACAAAAAACAAGTGAACCGAACATGTCGCCTCACCGTAGGAGAGAGCCAAAAGTGCATTATTTGGGCAAAGCAATAATCCACTCTTAACAATAAAATAAGAAAATCTCACACAGCAGTTGGAAAAAGGACTTCAGGACATCATTCCCCCATGGTAATCATAGTGTCTGGCAAATTACCAGTTACTGCAAATATTGTTAGTATTGAACTAAAATTAACTTTTCAGATTTTTTTTTTTTTTTAGAATGCTTCTTTATCGTTTTTCTTTATTGCTTTGCTGTATTTAGTACCCGATTACCACACAATGATGTTGTAATTATAGGAGCTGTGGATTATTTATTATTTATTTTATTTAATTTTTTGCCCAAAACTGTGGTTACCGGGGTATATTTTTGTAAAGGGTTAGAGGAAAAGATCCTAGGATTAGGTGATAATTTATTCCCAAATATTCAATAGCTTTTGTAATTTATTACAAATGCTAATGATTATGGGTGTCATTATCAACTATATTATTCATATCTATAATTCATGCGTATTCATATCTATAATTCATGCGTTTATGTTTATGTTAAAATGTTTAATTTTAGTTCAAATTTTTGAATTATTTGTTTTTATTTTATTATTATTATTTTTTTAAGTATGCGAAAGGAAAAACAATCATTTATTTAAGAAGCAATGTATTGTTTTAGCCATGCAGCTTAAAGACAAACTGGTATGTCAAATATATCATATTGTGAGGTTTTATAAGTGTAGGTCCAATGTAAACACACAATGTTGTATTTGGGTCTACACAAATACACAATGTCCAACTATAACACTGTAGAAACACTGTGATTACTGTAGTAAAACCTTGATAAACACTCATACCCCACATCATACTTTATTTTAAATTTTTTCTCCATGTCTGAATGTAATTATGTTGCTCGTTAATAAAACTACCTTTAATCAGAAGCTTCTATCTGCCTCTCTAAACAGTCTTTTTAATCAGTTTACATTGTTCACAGTGAAATGATGCGGGTGGGTGGAATTAATGTCAATGTGTCATAATTGTTATCTTTGTATTCAGCCTCATTATTTCATTGGCAACGCATGCAGCGGATGGCGATCTTTACCGCTAAATGAAATGCACTTCAGACTGTCAGCGTAATTGAGGGCTTCACAAGTACCTTTCAGTGTATAGTCAGTTCATGGACAGCAAAGTTGCACACTAGGGTGGATGGACAAAATAAAGGCAATCTGTAGAAAATTACAAATAAAAAAAAAGAAAAGAAAAAAAAGATTTTTTGTGGACCATTATATATTTTCTGAGTTTTTATATATATATATATATATATATATAATTTTTTTTTTCATGTTTATGTTTTTGAAAGAAGTCTCTTATGCTCACCAAGGTTGCATTTACAGTAAAAGCAGTAAAATTGTGAAATATTAATAACAATTTTTTAATGTTTTCAATTTTAATATGTAATATAAAAATGTAATTTGACTCTGATACAATGGCAAGGCTGAATTGTCAGCATCATTACTCGAGTCTTCAGTGTCACACGATCCTTCAGAAATCATACTGAAAGGCTAATTTGGTGTATCTTTCAATAATTAGCAGCAGTTTTTGTTGCTTAATTTTTTTAAGGAAACTGTGATACACTACCATTCGTAAGTAAAGAAAGAAGTATATTTATCAAAATTAACAAACAAATGAATGAACGACTGAATAAAAATAAGGTTTTAAAGATGTATAATGTTTTATGTGTGAATGTATGTTTTTATATAAATGCTGTTATTAGGGCCCGAGCACCGAGCACACAAGGTTGAATTGCTTTTTATTATTATTATTATTATTATCCAAAATAAATCATTTTTGAGGGTCTAAACATGCTCGGAAACTCATGAAACTTTGCACACACCCCAGAAGTCGTGAAAATGTATGTCTGATAGAGGTTTTAGAAGTGGGTGTGGCAAAATGGCTTGATAGCCCCACCTGTACACATTCAATGAAGTGCACCTCGAGCTACGTTTCACGTGCATGTACGAATTTTAATAGACACATGTAACACACCCCGATACCTACAAAACAATCTCCTGGTACGAAATCCAAAACCCAACAGGAAGTCAGATATTTTGAATTTTCTTGGCAAAATTTGTGTCGTTTCTGCCATTTTTAGTGTTGTACTTTAACAAACTCCTCCTAGAGATTTAATCAGATCAACGCCATATTTGGTCAGTGTAATCTAAAGCCCTTTGTGATGCTAAATTGCGAAGATCTATTGTTTTCGTCTGTGGTGGCCTGACAAATTTAGATGTTTCGCCATGAAACAGGAAGTTGTTGTAACTCAGCCATGCAATGTACAATCAATCTGCCCCAAACTTCACATGTTTGATAAGACTCCTGACCTGAACGGATCCTCATGCCCATATTCAGTTATAGTCGTAGCACCACCTGCTGGCAACAGGAAGTGACATGTTTTACACTGTAACGAACTACTCCTATAAATGTAATGACATCCACAGTCTAATCTAAAGGGCTTTGCGATGTTATATTGCAAAGATCTTGAGTTTTTGTTAAAGGCCGTGTCCGTGGCGGCGTGACTAAGTTTGATGTCTCGCCATGGAAAAATAAGTTGTTGTAACTCAGCCATAAAATGTCCAATCTCCCCCAAACTTCACATGTTTGGTAAGAGTCCTGGCCTGAAGACATCTAAAGGCCAATATTCAGTTATAATCATAGCACCATCTGTTGGCAAAAGGATACATCATGCTTTGCGCTAACTCAAGCATGCCATAGCCACCAGCAGGCAGCAGGAAGTTTGGCACATATAAATGACTTTGACATATCCATCTTATATTTATCACTTTAAGTGCATATTGCTCACCATTTGCTGTTTTCCTAAAACCACTGGGTGGCGGTGAGCCCGGGTGCGAGGGCCCTTTCATCGCTGCTTGCAGATATAATTTTGAATTGTATCTTCATGAAAAAAGCATGATTTCCACAACAACAAAAAAAGATGATCATTAATGGAGTACTAATAATGATGAGTACCAAATCAGCATATTAGAATGACTTTTGAAGGATCATGTGACACTGAAGACTGGAGAAAATTCAGCTTTGCATCACAGGAATAAATAATACAAAATGGTTATTGTTTAATTGGTTATTTTAACTTGTAGTAACCTTTTACAATGTTACTCTCTTTATTCAGCTGTTACCTCAGCTGATAGGCTTTACATGACATATAAAGGAACTTTGGGCAACTCCAGCTCAATAGGACTGTTTAACTGTGGGCTGGCAGTCTACAAACCAAAGGAAATAGCATCATTCCAGCTCAATGTGGATGTGACATAACTCCCCCCAAAGCGATCACGTTTCTGTCCATCTATGGATTACATTCATAGCAGGATCTAGACAGTGTCAGCTCGTTTTAGAGGGCATTTACAATCGCTGCCCCATTCAGACCCTCCCCCCTCTCCAGACATCTAATCAGTCGTCATTAGCCCCTTGACGGGTGTTCTCGTCTGGGCTCTTTCCTCTCGCTCTTCCCCTCACCGCCACCTGCTGTGCAGCTCCGAGTGTCCGCGGTTCAAATCACACCTTTTGTGGAGGAAGTTCAGCAACTAAGCTGAAAGTTCAGATATCGACAGCTCCTTTTGAAATCTTTTCTGAGCTGGATGCCGATAGGACGCTCAGAATGCGGTATGGCCTCGTGCCTGACCCTAAATGAGTTCAAGACGTGTAGTTCAGGCACAAGTGGATTGTCCAGATTTAGTCTGAGCATGTTCTGAAAAGGCTTGACGGGCCAAAACAAAAAAAACCAGAATGAGTTAATAAAAAAATTAACTCATTCTGTCTTTTTTGAATGTGGCAATTAACATTTTTATTTTAAAACCTTTATTTGAATATGGCAAGAATGAGGAGGAGAAGAATTGACTCACGGCCTGGGCCCGTATTCACAAAACATCTTAAGACTAAACGTAGCTCATAACTCGTCGATTTAGGAGAAAATCTTAAAAGTAATGGGTGTGTCAGTTCTAAATTTAGGACTCCTAGATTTAGGACTCCTGCACATATTTGCCGGTGCGCTGTGGCAAGCCTTTTTTGCGAGCGCTTGAGTGCTTATTAGGCTATGCAGGCAATTAAAGGCTCATTATTATGATTTATATGGTTTATTAATAAAAGTTAATTAAATAAAATGCTTAAAATAAACGACTACTAGTCGACCAGAAAAAAAATTTTTAGTCGAGGGCAGCCCTAATGCATATTGACTAATTGTTTACAAGAAGCATACATATAAGAGGCTGACAATTAGCTGAATATATAGCCTACTTGTTTAATTAGTGACACTTAGCCTGCATTTTAAAATCTTTATTTGAATGTGACAATTAACATTTTTATTTTAAAACCTTTATTTGAATATGGCAACATAATATTGCGCTGTACAATATTTCTATGAATAAATGTCGGACTGAGACTATCAGCCAATCACTGTGTGCATAGTTAGTAAGTATGCTGACATCATCCATAGCAACAAGGTCAACCCCACCCTTACCCTTACTCTTAGCTTAAGCCTTCTGTCTATTCCTTAGTAAAAGTTTGTCTCAGCAGCTTTGTGAATAGGTTTTAAGAGAAAACTCTTAGCTAAAAACGTTTACTGCTATTTAGGAGAACTCTTGCTTGTAAGATAAAATGTTTTGTGAATACGGGCCCAGATCACTTTCAGCAAATCCCTCCAGGTGAATGTGCTGCATTGTGGGAACATTCATGATGTCCTTGAATGTTTACTTGCCTGTTTTTTTTTCCCACCTTAGGCAAATAAGAAACCTGAACCTGTAAAGTCATACAAATGTACATCTGTATTTTTCTGAATCACGTTCAATCATGTTATTAAGGGAATAGTTTGTATCAAACAAATGTGCCTATTATATATATATATATATATATATATATATATATATATATCATAGATACATACACATGCAAAAAAAACATTCAAGTTTAAAGTTATTTCTGCTTCAGTACAGTGTCACATACATTGCAGCGACCTAAAGCCTTGTTTCATCAGCCGTGTAATTCTGAATCACTGATGGCATTGAACCTCTGTTCTGCCATGCTATGTAGAATAAATGTTACAATCTCTGAGTTCATTCTACTGGTTGATTTCACGAAGAAAGAACAAGTCCAACAGTCACCAGTGAACGTCTGTGTAGGGATTCAGGAAGCATGGAGACCCCATTAAACCCATTTAATACTCAGCGAAAATGCTCGCTGATTAGTGAAAGAGATTATTAAAATAGCTGAGAAATGAAATCTCTGATCCATGATCTTTCTTTCAAGAAAGATCAATCTTTCTTCCATCACTTTGATGGACAGGGTTGTACATTTTCTTATTTGTCTTTTTTGTCTGTCGTATTGGTTTTCATTTCCCTGATAATTATATAGAGGTATGCCATTCAACGTACTGACATTGTGCTGCTGAAAAAGAAGAAAATAATATATATATTATATATATTACAAGTAAGAATTATAAATATAAATTTAAAATGATGAGAAGAAGTATAAATATTATTGTAAGAATTATTTAAATGCATACTTTCAGCTAAAACAATCTGTCATAGTCTAAATCAGAACATCTGCTGGTTCTTCTGGACTTAAGATTGGGCTTCCGAGGGGCTGCTTGTCGACTATTAATATAGAATCAATTTAATTGTGATTGACTGGAAGATGAATAGTGACCCACTTTGAGAGAGGAGCCACTGAAGTGTGCTCCACCGACTCCTGAACCTTTGTTTGGAGGTGTGGATGTATTCTCTGGAGCCGAGCGCTAGTGCTGACCTCGTCCTTTCAGCATAGAGGAGAGTGTGTAACTATCTTCACACAATGAGAATATCCTGCAGGGAAGAACCGATTAAATTAAAGTGCTTCTGAGGCAGTCACACCAAGGTCATAAGGATGCAGAGCAAACTGCTTCTGGCATCAACTTCTGTCTCATGCGAAGACGGCTTGTCTGTTGCTTTGTGCGGTTTGGCCACCTCTGTTCAACATGTGCTGGCTGAATGTGGAAAATTATGCTGGCAGTATCAAATTCGTATTAAGAGGACAAGATGAATTGAAAGTCTTCATGAACAACTGATTGTTTCTGTGTGCTTCAGTTTTATCTGCTGTTTAGAATCAGAACTAATGATGCCAGATTCACAAATAAATCACAATTTTAGGTAACACTTTATTTTGATAGTCCACATTCTGCTGACTATGAGTAACTTTGCAACTACATGTCAAGTTACTCTAATTAGACTATTAGTAAACGGTCTGCTTAGTATAATAAACACTTTATTTTGATGCTCCTCCAACATTTGGTTAGAGCAATTGACTATTTGTGATGGGAAGATCGGATCATTTTACTGACTCTCTTGTTTGTTCTCGTTCGTCAAAATAAACTAATCTTTATTCGAGTCATTTCACTAATTTCAGTGAACATAATTATAGTTCAGCCAAAGATAATTAATGAGGAACATAAATTTATTACTTTACCTCCCTTGTCTTTCGTTCATTTGTCACGTGATAGACACAATGAACGAATCGTTTTAGAATATCCTATCACTACTAACTATAACTCTGTATGTCAAGTATGTCAACTTATTCTAATTACCTTAAACCTAAAACTAACAGTCTATTAATAGTCTACTAATACTTTAATGGGAGTTTGTTGACATGCAGTTACAAAAAAAAAAAAAACCCGCACTCCTCATGATTTCTTTTCATGCACTTTCCAGTAATTTCTCACACCGATATAGTACTTTATAAGACAGAAAACTAAACTATGAAAAATGGAAGTATCAAAATATTAGCCTACTAATGAAAAGTTGAAAACGCCACTGGTGGGAAGTAACTAACGAAATGTAGCAATTCATAAAACTGCAGTAAGGAACGTTTGCCTCTCTATCACCATCTCTGTTTGAAACATAAAGTTGCAAGTTACATGGGTAGCAGCTCTGTCATTGTACATTGACATGACAGTAAGAAGTGTTTTACGAGTAGTAAGAATGATGTAAAAGTGACATTTCCCACAAAATCTGACCTGAAATCTCAAATTATAAATTATTATAAGCTCACCGTTGGGAACTGGGATAAGGTAAGGAGACAGTTTTGAACACTGATGTCTTATGTACTTGCTGATGTATTTATTTATTTGCATACTAAAGCTTTAAGTGTATTTTAAGTAGTATAAACCTAAAGTATACTTCAGTCTTTATGAAAATCATTACATAACATGTGCAAATGCAGGTGCTCGACACAGTTTCAATTTAAAGTTTAAACTTTGTCCAGTGTGCTGTTTCCTACTAGACGTTGTGACTGATCAAAATGTCTTTGTACTCATTTAAACTAGAATATATCTTAACCCCCTCAAACTATTGTTGTTTCTATCTTCAGCAGTTAGTTTGTTGTTCCATCTCATCCATTTCTTTTTCAACTGTGAAACGACGAGCCAGAAACAAATTAGTGCAAAACAATTAAAGGTGCATATATGAACTGACGTTTAGAGTATGTGCAAATATAAAAAAAGTATGCTGAAATTTATATAATGTTCACTGTATGCGTGCCCTGGCAAATGGAAAAAAAAGTATACTTTGGGGTTAACAGTAGCTTTCCAAAAAATACCTTGGAGGATGACAAATGCTAAATCACTAAATGGTCTTGTGGACTCGTGCACATGTCTGTTAGGTCCATGAGACTGTAGGCTCATTTCAGGTTTTAGAAGGGTGCTCGCAATTGCCTGCTTTATGGCGACTATTCGCCCTCGGTGCGTGCTTGTCTCGAAGTGAGCTCCTGAGCAGTACTCGATAGTTAAAGTGGCATTACATCACAAAAGTGTTGAAGAGAAAGGCCGTGAGAGCTTAGGGTGTCATTAGGGACAGGAAATGTTAACTCATTCTGGTGATTCAGTGCACTAATGCAAAATGTGCATTTCCGCCACCTATTGGACTGGAGTGTAAATGGATGGGTGGTGTACATATCAATCTAAAAATTGCTTAAATTGCTGAAATATTGGATTGTATTTCACCAAAACAAATCAGTGCACTTGAAAAATGACCATCAGTCTGAAAATATATTTTGCTGACACTCTTGGAGCTTCATTTTAAAGTGAACCACAATGCATTGATTTAACAAACCGGATAATCATTAAATGATTGTGCTCTGCAGAATCTGCATTTTTTTTAGGGTAAACTATTGTAATACTTTAAACATTCGCTCTTGCATATTTTGGAAACTCTGATTGATTTTAATGAATTGGTTTATTTGCACAGTTAATTTAAAGGAACTGATTCAAATAACAATGTATTAATTTAAGCACTAATTTCACATTTGAAACCTTGAAATGTTTTATTTTGGTGTAGGTGGTTGCTGACAAGATACACTAAGTAGCCTAGTTTTATTAGAGTTTTATTTTGCAATAAAACGAATGGCATCTGTTTTGTCAGATTAGTTGTATTTTCAATTAAAGCTCATAAATGCTTTTGGGTTTCACTTTTGATTTGAATAGACCTTTCATCTGCAAGTCTGTTTTTCATTCTTGTCCAGGTGCATACTCTGATTTTTACTGTGATTTTACCATCTGAGATAGATTTATTAGCTTTTATATGATATGCAACATAAATTTTGATTTTAGACAGAAAGAAAATTGCATATTGTGTGTCTGGCTTTAGAAGAGCCTCTCGTGCATGTTAAGAGGTGTACTATACATTTTTAAAGAAGTTGCTGCCTATGAAGGGCATCTCAGTTCAGTCACTTATGAGGTTTCATTTCAGATTAGACTTTATGTAGACGGTGTGGTTTCAGACAGACCTTTAGGTTTATTTTGCTTTTGTGATCTCAGGGGATGTGGCCGTAAAATGTGCCACGACTGGAGCCCCTCCATGTCTCTCTGGGTGAGTCTGAACCAGTCTCAAGTGCTGCCAGATTCTGTATCAGAGATCTAGTGGTGGCCACAGCATATGCTTGATAGGCCCTTTGAGCCTCTGTTATGTTATTCACATTCCAAGTCATTAACATGCAATGTGGGCTTGAGTTTTGGAAACTAAGAACATATGAAGAGTTAATTTGCAAAAATCACATTTTTTTTATTGCGCATTCCAAGTAATATCAATCAAACTGCATTTGGGTTGTTTTGATTAAGTAATAATAACTTAAACAAATACAGGTAATTTACAAAATTAAAGTTCATTGAAAGTATGTTTTTTTTACATATTAAAAGATTGTTTTATAGCAAAACAGTGTTTTTTTTGGCAAAAGCAGTTAACTCCACTTTTCATGTTTTAGTTTAAAGAAACACTCTTTGTTTAATCTTTGTAATCTCCTCAGATGACAATGTAGATGCCTGACAAACATTGTTGTTGTTGTTGTGATCATAAACTGTATGGATGTGATTTCACGCAATACACAGAGCTTTTCCCTCACCATTGTAACATGCTGCTTTTGCAAGGTTCCGTGAAAACGTTTCAGCTTTTATTTTCCTTATTTTGCCCAGAGGAAGATATCACAGGTTCATCAAGTTCGTCGAAATTATCCATCCTCGATCAGTT
This sequence comes from Sinocyclocheilus grahami, assembly GCF_001515645.1. NCBI lineage: Eukaryota > Metazoa > Chordata > Actinopteri > Cypriniformes > Cyprinidae > Sinocyclocheilus > Sinocyclocheilus grahami. Next base: position 121,294 of record NW_015506591.1, read on the forward strand.
TTAGTCAGCTTTGACGAAACTCCTCTCAGGTAGCACGTCTTTTCAAAGGGAAAGTAGCCTTGTCATCTGACCTGAATACAGCACGCTGATTCGCTAAAATTGACTTATCAACTTCTGTTCAAAAACAACAAGGGCGCTTGTCAGTTTCTGCAGTAAAATGTGAACTTGCGATGCCTTGAAAGTGGACAAAACTGTATTTTTTGACAAAACGTGTTTAGGGTTTAGATCGTGCTATATGTGGAGAATAATGCACGGCAATCAGCTATTTTTTTTTTTTAAGTGGCGTTTATCGTTTTTGCAACTCTTCATATGTAACCTGGCTTGGTTCACCCGGGAACAGAGGCAAGTTTTTGTTTATCATTTTATTTACTGCAAGAAAGGGATAATAATTGCTGCTACTTCTTTAACTACTAATACTACTAAAACGTATGCTATGACTGCTTCACCCACTTCCTCGACTACTACCAGTAGTTTACTACTAGCAAACTACTGCTGCAACTATGACAACAACTACTACTGCTAGGAGTAGTAGTAGCAGTGCCACTGCTAATAGTCATCGTAGTAAACCTTATGACAACTACTACTACTGCTATTTTTGCTATTACATTTACTTGTAGTACAATCGCTTTTGTCAGTCATAGTAGTACACCATACTACTACAACTACTTCTAGTATTACTAGTAGTAGTATTACTAGTACAACTAGTAGCCATAGTGGTAAACCTACAAATACCTGAGTCTAGCCATTTTCAAGAAACGGCTAAAAACTAATATTTTTCGTCAGCACTTAACCCATAATACTATCACTTTATATTATATTGCTATCATATTTCTTTTTTTCTTTTCATTAAAAAAAAGTTATGCATACTGTGTCAGACTAACTGGAACTTGTCACAGTACTTACATATTAGTAGTACCACAACCAGAAGTATGTAGCAGTAATAGAAGTAGAATCTCTTCTACCAGTAGTACATCATACTATAATTTCTAGTAGTAATATTGGTGGTAGTACCACTACTAGTAGTCATTGCAGTATATCCACACTACTACTATCATAACAACTACTACTATTACTACTACTAGCAGTAGTAGTAATGATACCACTACTAGCAGTCATACATACTACTACTACTACTACTACTACTACTACTACTTCTAGTAGTACCAGTGTTGGGAGTAACTAGTTACATGTAACGAAATTACATAATTTAATTACAAAATAAAAGTAATTGTAATCAGTTACAGTTACTAAGAAAAAATGTGTAATTAAATGACAGTTACTTATGAAAATGTTAAGTATTACAAAAGGGGTTACATCTGATTTTTTCACACATACTCCCACATACAGATTTAATTGAATTCTTCCATAAATTGCAGTGACTGCTCTAAAATATGAAACACCAATGTTTCAGAAGTTTATAACATGCTTTTCCGATAGGGTTTATGTATATGCTTTATTTTTTTTAAGATTGAATATTTTTTCCTATGACATTGTTAGATTCCAGTGTTTCCTGTCATAGCTATTGTCAATAAAGAATAACAATTTGGTCCCTTTGTAAATTCTCTTTGCCACCTTGAAGTTTTCTCAGTTACTTTAAAGTGTAGATAGACGGCCGGGAAGTAAGAAAACACACAGTCAAATGTATCCTCAATACTTCAATTTATTCATAGAAATACAGATATTATATAGGCATATGTCGAGGGGAGTTTCATCCTCTTAACCAATGAGGATATGAATAACATACACGTAGGATCTTTGGCCAAGAACATGTGTTTATATAAAATAGCCACATGTACAGAAAAACATGGACATATTAGGAACAGACTTTTGCGAAGAATGCTGAACTGTCTTCAGAGTTTCTCTCGAACTCCTTTACCCTTGTAGTCCTAACATTCATGTCATTAATTGGGCCTTTAAATCAAGAGAAGCTAATGTATACATTTAAGCATGCATACTTCGCATATAAGTAAGACATATTTAAAATATAATATCAAGAGAGAGAGATGGATATCGAAGGGGGATTAAGAGAGAATGCGTTGTATATAGAGAAGAGTGCTGAGAGAGAAGGAGAAAAAAGGAGGGGGCTGAGCATCCCTGGAACATTCTCTTAACAAGACAGAGAGTGTTTTCTAACAGTAACTCCATGCAACCATTTTTGCAGTATGCAATCTGTATATGTATTTTTATTTATTTTATGGAGTAATTGACCCACGCTCTTAAAAAAGTCCATAAGAATACGGTTCAATATACTGTGAAAAGGCCCATTCAAGCCTAGAATGACAACTATAACGATAACTAGCATGAAAAAAAAATCATTCTAAAAGTGATTTTAACCATATTGTTTGTCTGTGCCATCATTGTTATAGTTGTAATGTGAGATCTGCTATTCTATAAAATGTAGAACATTGTTTTACAACTATATCTTTATCGTATTAGTTATCCTTGGTGCAAATGGGCTTTTATGAAGTAATTTTCCATATCGATCTTGCACAGGTGTTTTCCCCATATTTTGAATTACGCATTATATTTTGTTGTGTTTTAGGGTTAAAGGAAATGTCCTTAACTTAACAATGTATGTCAGATGTTTAAAATGTAAATCAACATTTAAGTCAAATTATTTGATTTGAATCAGTTTTTTTTTTATAAACTGCAAAAAATGGTCTTGCAAAAGAATTTTGCTTTATATCGAAAAGTTGATAATGGCACAGAGTTTAAAAACTAGCCTTGTGCCAGTCTACTATCAGAACATTGGATTGAGAGACTGTTTCAGAAGTTTATAACATGCTTTTCCGATAGGGTTTATGTATATGCTTTATTTTTTTTAAGATTGAATATTTTTTCCTATGACATTGTTAGATTCCAGTGTTTCCTGTCATAGCTATTGTCAATAAAGAATAACAATTTGGTCCCTTTGTAAATTCTCTTTGCCACCTTGAAGTTTTCTCAGTTACTTTAAAGTGTAGATAGACGGCCGGGAAGTAAGAAAACACACAGTCAAATGTATCCTCAATACTTCAATTTATTCATAGAAATACAGATATTATATAGGCATATGTCGAGGGGAGTTTCATCCTCTTAACCAATGAGGATATGAATAACATACACGTAGGATCTTTGGCCAAGAACATGTGTTTATATAAAATAGCCACATGTACAGAAAAACATGGACATATTAGGAATAGACTTTTGCGAAGAATGCTGAACTGTCTTCATGGTTTCATCACGAACTCCTTTACCCTTATAGTCCTAACATTCATGTCTTTATTGGCGCCTTTAAATCAAGAGAAGCATAAATGTATACATTTAAGCATGCATACTTCGCATATAAGTA
>NW_015506591.1:132156-152364 GCF_001515645.1 Sinocyclocheilus grahami
TTCTTACCTGTCTTTTTGAGAAATTCCCGGAAGGACGAGCCCTCATTTGTTAATAAAGAATAACAATTTGGTCCCTTTGTAAATTCTCTTTGCCACCTTGAAGTTTTCTCAGTCTCCTTAAAGTGTAAATACGGCCGGGAAGTAAGAAAACACACATTCAAATGTATCCTCAATACTTCAATTTATTCATAGAAATACAGATATTATATAGGCATATGTCGAGGGGAGTTTCATCCTCTTAACCAATGAGGATATGAATAACATACACGTAGGATCTTTGGCCAAGAACATGTGTTTATATAAAATAGCCACATGTACAGAAAAACATGGACATATTAGGAATAGACTTTTGCGAAGAATGCTGAACTGTCTTCATGGTTTCATCACGAACTCCTTTACCCTTATAGTCCTAACATTCATGTCTTTATTGGCGCCTTTAAATCAAGAGAAGCTTAAATGTATACATTTAAGCATGCATACTTCGCATATAAGTAAGACATATTTAAAACATAATATCAAGAGAGAGAGATGGATACAGAAGTGGGGATTAAGAGAGAATCCGTTGTATATAGAGAAGAGTGCTGAGAGAGAAGGAGAAAAAGGAGGGGGCTGAGCATCCCTGGAACATTCTCTTAACAAGACAGAGAATGTTTTCTAACAGCTATGCAAATATTTGATTTCAAAAACAGTATCATAGCTATTAAACTATTTCTTGTTATGATTTTTAATATGTATTTAACCACAGAATGATTTTAAAGTAAGTCTGATTTTGTGGTGGCTGTGCTTCAGATGCCCATTTTCCACAAGTTGGTATGATTCTTTAGGGTATTCTTGAAATGGTCTCAGTGGTCATGTAAAACAACACCCTTTTAACCTTGTCAAAAACAGCTCTGTTCACAGTGACTCGTTTTGGTGCATATCTCTTTACATACTAATGAGCTTTGCTCACCCCGCACCTCTCTTCTGTGGAAGAGCAAACATGATTCACAAATAATCGTAAAAAATAAAACACGTGTTGGCACCGATAGCCTTGTGGGCAGTGCGCTGACATATAGCCCCATTGTCCTTTGGATGTCCTGTGTTCGAATCCCGACTTGAGGACCTTCCTGATCCTGCCCCCCTCCTCTATTTCTCGCACTTCACTTCCTGTCATGTCTGATCTGTCCTATCACAATAAAGGACGGTCATAAATAACTTTAAATAAATAACACCATAAATAAATACAAAGTGAGAGACTTACTTCTTCTGGAGGTACAGCTGGATCATGAACAATGGGTACTGATCCATCCTTGAGTTTTAACTTTTTAACAAAACCTGCCTTGAATTGTCTCTCATTCAGAAAGCAGTCTGGAGTAAAATGATTTGAGCAGCCAGGCATAAACGAATTTAGTGAAAGTGAAGTGAAGTGACGTGTGGCCAAGTATGGTGACCCATACTCGGAATCTGTGCTCTGCATTTAACCCATCCAAGTGCACACACACAGCAGTGAAACACACACACACCGTAAACACACACCAACAAAGTTGGGGGTTTGGTGCCTTGCTCAAGCGTCTCACCTCAGTCGTGGTATTGAAGTTGGAAGAGAGTGCTGGTATTCACTCCAAAATCAAAATGTCTTGATAATTCAGGTTTCTGGGGGATTATTTTTTTTATAGTTGTAGGATGGTTGTGTCCACACACTGCTAAGACACATTTATATGCAAATAAAGATATTTTGCATCCAATGTCTCCTTTAAAATTAAAATATTATAATCTTAATTCAAGTGATGAAGGATTCCGAAAGTCTGACAGTTATCAGTGTTGAGCACATATTGTAAGTTTAACCCTGCCTGGTTTACATGTTTGAAAATGATTAACGCTTGAAAACATTGGACATTTAGAAAAGTAATCAAAAAGTAATCAAATGTAATCAGTTGCATTACTTTAATAAAGTAATTGAAAAGTTACACTACTTATTACATTTTAAGTAGGGTAACTTGTAATCTGTAACCTATTACATTTCCAAAGTAACCTTCCCAACACTGAGTAGTACACAGAAAACATCTTCTGATGCACGACCTTGGACACATCTTCAGTGTTGTTTCCAGGAGTCACTGGGAGTTTCGGGTCTTACAACAGACACCCTCGTCCTGGCGACCCGACCGAGGCTGATCTGACCTGTGTCCAAGTGGCATTCTACTGCCCCCACTGCACTGATCTGGAAGCTTTTTCTGCTGCCTCCACATTGTTACCTATGGCTTTTCTTCGGTTAACACCTATTATGCCCAACGTACCGTAGGCCTTGCTCAGGGAGTGACTGGCAAACCCCCTGCTGCCCACCTCGACTGGCATACACCTGGTCCTCCATCCATTTCTCCGACAATCCTCCACCAATTATTGGTATTTATCCCTCTTTCTCTCTTGAGCCTCCTCCATTCTCTCCTCCCAGGGCACTGTCAGCTCCAACAAGATCAGTTGTTTTGTGGCCTCAGAGACCAAGATGATGTCAGGTCTCAATTTGGACTGGGTGATGTATGTTGGAATTTTCAGCTGCCTTTCCAGGTCAACTGTCATTACCCAGTCCCGGGCTGTGGAGAGCAAACCTCCTGAGCAGTTTTTCAATGCTTTCTCTGGCTTTTGTCCTTCCCTGACGAAGTGAATAGCCTTGGCTGCAACTTGGGTGTGTCGGCTGTCCTTGATCCCCTTACTGATTGCCTCAGCGATGGATTTGAGGACCTGGTCGTGCCTCCATCGATACCGGCCCTCACCCAGCACCTTGGAGCAGCTGCTCAGGATGTGTTCTAATGTCCCTACTTTGGAACAAAGGGGGCATGCAGGTGTTTCTATTTTGCCCCATGTGCACATGTTGAATGGACATGGGAGGACATCATAGACCCCCTGAATCAAGAACTTGATTCTCTGGGGATTCCACTTCCAGATGTCCTTCCAAGTGATACTCCGCTCCATCGCCTGCTCCCACTTCATCCAGGCGCCCTGCTGCCGCATGGCCACTGCTCTGCTAGTTCGCTCTTACTCGACTGAAGCTCACACCTCCTCCTGTACCAGCCTCTGCCTCTCCTTTCCACCGGCAGAGTCATACCGGGTCGCTCTTAGGCTCCCAAGTCCGGCTCTGCCTTGCGCCACTGTTCCAAGGATGGCCTTGTGCTTCAGCCGAGTCTCTGCTTGCTGGACTGCCTCGGCTGTCCTCCACTTCCTTCCTGTCCTCACAACAATCCCTGCGCCGGACACTTTGGCATCTCTGGATCCAGAGTACTGCAGATGTTCCCGTGCCCGTGCAACGATGAACTCCTCCCTGACTGAGCTAAAAGGGAGCCTGAGCTTGTTGGATTTCCCATATAGCCCAATGTTACTTAGGCTACGCGGTAGACCCAGCCATCTACGTAGATAGCTGCTCACGTTTAGCTCAAAACCTTCTACCACAGTCATGGGGACCTCATAGATAAGCAGAGGTCAGAGGATTCTTGGGAGGATTCTATGCTGGTAGACCCAGGCATCTTCCAGGGAGCCCAGACTTATCAACTGTTCTCAACCATCCCTCCAGGTCAGCACCGGCTGCCTTGATGGAGTCTCTGTCACTCGGTCTACAGTTGAAGACCTTCCCAAGGCTCTTCACCGGACTCTCAGTGACTGACGGGATCTGGTATTCTCCCAGCCTGAAGAGGAATTTGTCTGTAACCTTCCCCTTCATTAGAACCAAGGACCTGGACTTTACAGGTTTGAAGCTCATGCGTGCCCATGTCATGAGTCTCTCCAGCCCCTGAAGAATCCACCTGGCTCTTGGTACCGCCGTTGCTGTCACTGTGAGGTCGTCCATGAAGGCTCTTATGGGCAGTTGCCTTACTCCAGACTTACTGAGGGGACCTCTGCACTCTGTTTCAGCTGCCTTGACCAGCATATTCATCGCCAGCGCAAATAGGGTCACTGAGATGGTGCAGCCAGTGATTATCCCCACCTCCAGCTAGTGCCAGTCAGATGTTAGCTGGCCAGTAGTGACTCTCAAGTGAACTTGCTGTAATAGTCCAGGATGAGATCTTTCACCTTCTGTGGTACATGGTGTTTCTCCAGTGCGACCTTCACCAGCATGTGGGGTATTGAGCCATAGGCATTGGTGAGGTCCAGCCACAGTACTGCCAGGTCCCCTCTACTTTCTCTCGCTTCCCTAATGAGCTGGGTTACCACGCCCGTGTGTTCCAGACAACCTGGAACTCCTGGTATACCCCCCTTTACAGACGTGTCGATATACTTATTGCTCAACAGGAAGTTGGAAAGCCTCTTAGCCACGATGCTAAAGAAGATTTTGCTCTCCTCACTGAGCAAGGAGATAACCCGAAACTGGTCGATATTCTCAGACTTCTCCTCTTTTGGTATACACACTCCCTCAGCATACCTCCATGGCTGGGCGATCTTCCCTCTCCTCCAGATCATCTTCAGGACCCTCCAAAGCCGATGTAGTAGCTTTGGGCAGTTCTTATACACCTTGTAGGGCACTCCACTTGGGCCTGGTGCTGAGCTCGATCTTGCTCTCCTCACCACTTCCTCCACTTCCCTTAGGCTGAGCTCCTTCAGGTCGAAATCTGATGAAGGCTCTGGTGGTGTTATCAGCACATCACATGGACCCAGCGTTTGTTCTCTAATGGGGTCACTATAAGTGGCCTTGAGGTGGCCATTTATAGCATCCTTGGAGCAGATGAGGCGGCCAGCCCTCTTTTGGCCAAGGAGCTGCTTGGTCAACTTGAATGGATTGGCCAAGAATGGTGCCCTCTTCCTGGCTCTCTGCCCGCCATAAGGTCAATAGTTGTTTCCTTAGGATTGCTCTCACATCTGCTAGGCCAGCTCTCTCGACTTCCCCCGCTGACTTGTATTGCCTCTTTAGCAGCCTGAGTTCTTCCCTGAGGCACTGGATTATCCTTGCTCTGTGGCTTGGAGCATATGCCGATGGAGCAGGCTTGGATGCCTCAGTTCCAAATCGCTCAGCTGCAATGTTCACTATGAGGGTGGTCATTGTTCTCAATCGGTGGTCCACATCCCCCTTAGCTGTTACTTCCAGGACCTGGCTTACATCTTCATCAAATTGTTGCCACTCAGCTCTCTTAGAAGATTTGGGCCACTGAATCCTCGGCTGAACCAAAGGGGCACAGCCAGTTGTTATGACTGCAGCTTGCCGGCATTGGAGGCCCTGTGGGTTGTCGAGTGATGCTGTTTCTTGGGTTATGGTGGCAAGTGAGCTGATGGCAGCCGGCGTTGGCGACACTAGGAGGCTCTGGGCACTGTGGGTTGCCTCCAGGCCTAGCTCCTCCTGCGTCTTACCAGTAATAGTAGTAGTACCATTAATAGTAGCCATTTAGTCAACACTATAACTGTACTAAATACTGTGTTACTACAGTGTATTTTTTTCCAATTACTACTAGTAGAACCCCTACTGGCAGTTTCAGTTGTACACCATACTACTAGTAGTAGCAGTACTACTAATCCAATAACTAGTACTTATTGTAGTAAAACATAATTATACCGGTGCTATTATTACTATTACTACTAGTAGTAGTAGTAGAACCTCTACTTGCAGTCATTGTAGGACATCCTAAAACTATCAGTAGTAGAAATATTAGTAGTACAATTACTAGTAGTCATTTAGTAAACACTTTAACTGTACTAAATACTGTTCTACTGCTGTTTTTATTATTACTACTACTGGTAGAAGCCCTATTAGCAGTTTAGTAGTACACCAAAATACTTGTAGTAGCAATACTACTAGTCTAATATCTAGTATTGAACAATAATTCTACCAGTGCCATTATTACTATAATTACTACTAGTAGTAGAACCTCTGTTTGCAGTCATATAAGAACATCCTACTATTAGTACTATGTAATAAATTCCACTGAAGTTGAGCATAGCGAGAACCCAAGTACAGTTTAATCCCAAACATGAACAGACACAAAATAAACAGGATCTTGGCAAAACATGGCTTAGCAAAACATGGCAAACTCACCAACAGTGGTACATGGAACAAAGCTAGACGATGGACAATGGTAACATGAGGGCTATATAAATCAAACAAATGGAGGTCACATGACACAATCCAGCCAATGATAACAAGACACATTAACTAGACAACCAATCAGAACATGACACATAGAACAAAGGAACCAATAACAGGATCACATGAGGGCAAGGGAAACACTTGACATGGCATGAACTATGACTATGGAAACAAACAAAATAAAAGACATGAAAACATGAACATAAACCAATACCCAAAACCCACGTTACATAATAGTAGTAATATTAGTAGTACCATTACTGGTAGTCATTTAGTTAACACTTAAACTGAATTAACTACTGTGCTACTGCTGTTTTTACCATTGCTACTAGTAGTAGAACCCCTACTAGCAGTTTAGTAGTACACCATGCCACTAAGCACTACTAGCCAAATAACAAGTAGTCACTGTATCATAATTCTACCAGTGCTATTATTACTACTACTAGTAGTACAACCTCTGATTTCAGTCATACTACTAGCAGTCACTGTTGTAAACCATAGCCACTCCACTACTGAAATTGTTTCTAGTAGTAGTAGTAGTACCACTTCTAATAGTCATAGTAGTAAACCATATGACTACTGTAGTAGTGGTATACTCCTATAGCTAGTTTTAATATTACTCATAGTAGTAACTATCAGTAGTAAGCCATGCTTCTTCTGTTTATACTACTATTATGATTATTGAACCATATTACTACTACTACGACTACTTGTACTACTAGAACCATTACTAATAGTCATAGTAAACGTCATGACTACTATTATTATCAAAGGAACAAAACAATAATAATGACTGGGAGAAAGAGAAGGAAAGTCTCACACTGAACAAATGCAACATTACATACTATGTGTCATGCCATTTTATAATGTTACAGTGTTTCCAGCTGCACTGCATATTAGAATAGAAATTAAGATTCAGTTTGATTCAAATTTGTATTCCTAGTTTAAATTCAAACGTTCTGTCTTGCCTTTCTGAACAGCTCATTGATGAGCTCATATAGAACATTTTTGCTAAAAAGAATACCATTACCTAACTGTTTCCATCTGAGCAACATTTCTAAAACATCTCAATGTTCTTCAAATATCAGTAGAAAGTATTTATGTCCCTGCCAATTATTTGTGAATTAATCCAGAGACCATTTCTTTTTGCTTTTAAAAGAGAACAAATCTCCCGCAATTATTTATCTTTCTTCATCTGTCAGTACATTATAAAGTCGGACAAACCTCATTATATGACATGTAGTGCAAATTATATACAGTATTAAATATAATCTTCCTGCCACTACGTCCACTATTTCTTGGAAGAAGAAACTGTAAGAATAAACTACACTGATTCTGGAGTTATTGACACGAAGCAGGCTAAAAATATATGTATAAGGGAATTAATGTGGATTAATCTGTTCAGAGGTGTTTATCTATGTTACAGGTACAATCTACTGCTTTTCCCATGTATGTGTGTGTGTGTGTGTGTGTGTGTGTGTGTGTGTGTGTGTGTGTGTGTAACTTAAGTATGTGCTGGCTGACTGTACAGACGCTCCACTTAAAGCAAATGTTTCTTCCTGACCCTGACTGCTGTAACATGCATCGTGCATTTCTCATGGGACCATGCTTTCAGCCAGAGATGGTTCATGTCTCGCTTCCTTGCTATGTTGACGTTTCTGAACACGTCCGCAACAGTGCACATACTAGATCTCTGTTTTTCTAGTAGTATTCAAGAAAAAAAGATATATTCTGCTTGTAAAATTATAGAATTCTTTGCTGAATGATCCAGTAATGGCCACTCATACAATATTAGCATTTTTATTTAGATTGCTTTGGTGACAAAACACAAATGCAAAATGTATTTTCAAATTTAGCTCTGTTGTTATTTTCCAAGCTCTGTTTAAGAAAATTGAACAAACACATTTCCGTGGAGCAAATGAACAAACACATTTCACTCTGGCCGTGGAGAGTTTCGTGAAAAGCAAGAAGAAAATTACCACGCTCTGCTTTAACAAGTGTTTCATCTTTAGCTCTTTCTGAATGGAAATTGTTTGTCAGAGTAAATGTAATGGCAGCACTTTTCCACAAAAAAAGCTTTTTTTCTTCATGAGTACACAAGCGAGGATAAAAGTAGTACTGAAGCAGACACCAGCTTGCCTGTGAACGTAACTCCGGTTTCTCTGCAAGGAACTTTAACCTTGTCTTTTCATCAGAGTTCTGGTGCATCATGGGTCTTGCTCACGTTGAATGATTTGTTGAAGGTTACATCTGGCGGGTTCCACCTGAGCAGCAGCCCCCCAAACCCTTTTGGTATTCATACATATGTAGGGCTGCCGTTTCAGACTGTTTTGTGCAGAGGAAAGAAGTAAAATGTGTATTGCCATGCGCCAATGGACCCTGACAGTTGGTGTGTTAATGATTTAAATGGTTTGTCACATCTTGTTAAACTGGCAATGACTTTTTCATTAGAGCAAATTGAAGTGAGACAACAAAACTATAAATGTATAATTGTTGTGAATATAAATTGTTCTCTATTAACTTCATAATTCCTTCTCACATATTATTGTCAGCATGACAGGATAACTTTGCATTTACCTTATATTGTGCCATGGTAGATGAGACCGAGGACAGTTATTACACAGTAAAAAAAAAAAAATAAATAAATAAATAAATACAATTAAATTATTAGTAATTTCAAATTACATTAAACTGACTAAAAATGTAATCTTATACAAGTTGAATCTTGTTATATATATATATATATATATATATATTTAAAACCAATATATTATATTCTACACAGACACACACACACACACACACATACATACATACACACACACACACACACACACACACACTATTACATAAATGTTAAAGTAATATAATATAAATAATATACAGTGGTCACAGTGATACTGTTGGAAAATATTAATGTTTTGTGAACTAAAAGATACATATTTATGAAAAAGTTAGAATTGTCCTCCACCTCTATCTTAAGTATTTTGATTAACACATTTATATAACAGACATGCATCACCTTCCCAAGTTTAAATGTTTAAACCAGCAGTAGATATATGAATTGCAGCACCTGGAGACACACCTCATGTTGAGAGAGTTAGTTAGTTCCTGTTTAATCAGTATAGCGAAGAAAGTCGACTAACAGGTCTAGAATGAGCAGCTCATTAAAGGTGAAATGCAATATTCTACAGGGTGAAATTAAATCACTTGAAATGATCCGTGCTGCGTTAATTGTCCATGATGATTCTTGATTAAACTCCTTATGTATGTACCATTAGGACAATAATGAATAGGGATTAACCTTTCTTGCTTAATTTGCTATCAGCAACAAAAAGTAGTACTGTGATTCATCTTTGTTTATATAAATTCAAATGTAATCATTGGAGTGTGACATATTGTCATTGTAATGTTTAATCAATTTAGAAAGATTTCTCCTTGGAAAACTCATTGTAATCTACCCCTTTTTTTCCATTCTGCCATTGTCAGATTTTATATATTTTTTTGGATTTGTAATAGCAGCACATATTATACCGTGTACCAAATCAACTAGTTGACTGCTATGTTAGTTATAGAAAAGGAAGTACTAAATGCCTAGAAAATAAATATTTAGTACAATAAAGCTACAGTATCATTTATGAATTTCCCCACTATCTTTTCTATTCATAAATCTTAATTTATAAATAGACGCATATACATAGATGCCTCGTTAGCGGCTGTTTCTCTGGACCGTTATATGTAAGCCATCTGCCATACTGGAACAGACAAAGAAGGCCCGTGAACACAAGGTGACAGTGTGTTTTCAACCCTAGTTATATGCATGTATGCATATCTATATCTGTAACAGACTTCAGTAGATGATTTTGCTAAACTAACACAATGCAACAAGATGAAGCCATTAGTTAACACAATATCAAAAAGTTACCATAGTTTAAAAACCTGTAATATTGAGTTAATACATATTAAAGCCCAAACCAACACATTCTCACATGTGGACGTTTATCCCATTTCTTCGGGAATTTAAATCTTGGTGATTTTTACAACCCAAAGCTGTGCAATGTTGTGGCATCTTGGAAAACTCATTGATTTTTGCTGTGAGTGATGACATGTTGACTGTTTCAAGATGGCAGACGTGTGTTCATGTCTGGAGCAGTCGAATGTGGCATCTTCATATACATATCTATGTTTTTTGGCATCTGCACATTCCCGCTTTTTCCATTTTACCTGGAGTTTATAATATGTGTTGACCTCTGATTCCAATTTAAGGCTTATTTCACTAAGTTTTCATAGTTCTGAGGTGAACCACAAAGTAAGAGACATCTAAACAAGCGTGACAATCCATTAAAAACTTGTTTGTCGATGTGAAATTCGGAGCAAGCTGTTTTTAGACAGTCCTGCTAAAAAGGCTTTTCATACCATTTTGTTGAAATGCCAGATGCCACTGCTTATAGAAGAAGAAGAAAAATAAATCATTCATCCATTTTGTTGCCATTCAAGCTTTGGGGGGGGGGACTGAAAAAATAAAATGAAAAAATGTGCGGGAGAGAAACTTGCTCAAAGATTGTTTATCGGGTTGTATGAAATAAAACTACATATCAGCATCAGCTTGTGGCGCCATCAGAACACATTGTCAAAAATTTTTAAAACAGACACAAACACTGCAGTGTCTTTATAAGTTGTGATACAAGTTAAAAAGACTACAGAACAGGCATGGCGAGAGGTAAAACTATGGTTTTGCATTTTAATGTGCAACACAACCCAGATATTTGTCAAGAAATGTTTATTCAGACTTAGCAGTCGGAACAATACTGCTTCAGGATTTGCAATTGTTCAGCTGTTTTTCATTCCACTTATTTCCAACCTGAAAATAAGCTTATGTTGATTGATTTAGCAGAACCATGGACTTTTGGTCTAGACAGATTAAAAACATGTACTCATTCTTCATGTAGTGATCCAATTGCATCTAAACCGTCCTAGGAGGGTTTCCTACTAAGACAGGGCAATCGTGCGCGATCGATGGTGGCTTCTGCTCTGCTTAATAATACATCAATAAATTCAACCAGAGAAAGGACCACTGACCTGGCAGACTACCACAGAGAACAGGGAGACTCATTTTAGCCTTCAGCTTTTCTCCGTGAATAAGAAAAGACTCAGGGGGACCAGCATCAATTCATAGAAAATACACCACCTCACAATTCCTTTCAAATAGCATAAAAGCAACAAAGCTGACTTTTCTTTGCTTCAAGGAAAAATATGGAACTGAGAAGTATCTTTTTTTAACAAGGATAATCAGACTTGCTGACTTTGCTGCTATAAGACTTTGAAGCAACATTTTAAATCACTTTAAAATGAAGCTAAGCGTAGGCGTGGGACACATTTTTCCCTTTTCAGGAGGAACATCTTTAAGGCGACTTGGTACAATTCATCAAAGCAGTAGAATTCATATTTTACGAGGCCCCGGTATTCAGGATGACAGTCCGCACCTTTGTGACCAAAGGCTGTGAAGAGTTCTCACAAACATAGTGGAACAGAGAAACACAGCCTGGCTCCCTGGACAAAAGATTGACCATAACCTTGAAGTTGAGCTTTTCATTGTAAATAATCTGTGAGCAAATGTGCGTAGTTTGAAGTGGAAGCATGAGAAGCAATCTTATCAAACCACTTCAAGACAAGTGTTGCCAGCCAATTAAAAGGTTTATAAACAAATATTTGACAATATGTTTGGGAGAGTTACTTCTATGTGCAAACTACATAAAGTAGCATCGCATAGTATGTGTTGTCTCAACAACTGAAGCTGGTAGGCCTAATAATCTGCCCTTAGAAATTAGATTGGTACCTTCATTGACAATTCTTAAGTATCTTCAAAAAACGTATCTGTTCTCCCTGGCATCTCTTTTTTTCCATTATTTTATTGTGGTTTTCTGTCCCTTTAAGTGTTTATATTTTGATTTTGTGTGATATTTTTGTACAGCACTTTGTTAAATGTGCTCTATAAATAAACTGAACTTGAACTTGAACTGAAGGGCATTTACATAAGATATATTCTTGCATTAAAAAAAAATAAAAATAAAAATAATAATAATAATGCTGGGATCTCAAAATGCTTTTTTTTATGTTGGACTCTTTGTAACTTGACAAAATGTGACTCAGTGGACAAACATATCCATCTGGCTATACAGTTTTAGAAAGGATTACTTTTTAAATATGCAACTATTGAGAAGGCTTTACCGTCCAAGCTGTCTAAAGCACAGCAGCTGTCATCATGCAAACTAGTCAAAATCTCACTTATCAAATAGTCACTTGCTCAGCCTGGTCTCATTAGTGTTTGTCGATACTGACACATTTTTTTTTGACGACATACACCGAAAGATACAATATAAACATACTGACAGTATCTACAACGTAAAGCTTTTTTAAATATACAGTTTTAGAAAAGTACAAATCTTGATGAATTCATCATATTATAAATATGCTTCATAGACTATCATTGAGTTTTACGGCAGCTCTGTGTATACGGAAGTAGATTGTGGTCTTATTCTTAAATACAGCTATAATATGGCTTCAGAAACTAGAGGAATTTAGAATTAATTGAGTTTATGATCATTTTATTGTGGACACTAAATAAAAATGTCCAATGTGGAGGTACTGAACATATTTAATGTAAAAAAAAACTATAATGAATTTAACCATATAAAGCATATACTGTATCATATTTGATATTGACCATTTTTAAGGCCTCTAAATGTGTAGAAAAAAAATATTGTACGCAATTTACTACATGCATATTGTCATCTGATTGATAGTTTATACTATTTTAGCAAGTAAAAGGCCTTTTAGTGTCATTAAAAAAAAAATATCCTCCTTTAGGTTGTGGTACACGTTATTGTGAAGTTAGAGTAACTTTCATATTGTTAGTAATATGTCAACGTATAATATCAATATTTCATATGTAAAGTTTTACTGAGTCAATATTATAAAGCAGATTTGTAAAACCTTTGTACATATCTAATGTAAAATGCTTACGTTTCAGTTTTAGCTTTTATGCTGGCAATCCTTTAATTTTTGTGTTTCAGTGCTCAGACCTCATCCTTTGAGTAATTGAAGTTACTTGCAAGATCATTTAAGTAAAGATACCAGAAAAAAATGCATGTGCTTCCAGACCACACTAAATTATCCAATGCAACTAACATCATTCATCAACAAAAATATCGGCACACTAGCCAACAGTGTTGGACAATGTGTTAATAAATGGATCACACATCTTGGAAAATAAGAAAGTGAGATTTGGCTATAATGGACAAGGTCACCGGTCAATTCTGATGGCTCCTTTATTTTCAAAAAAAGCTCGGTTTCTCTATTTACAACTTGTGCAAAAACATTTAAAGGTTTCAAGGACTTTACATTGTAAGTTCATTTCAAGGCACATACATGGGACAACAACAACAGTTTAGTAGTGGAAACAGACTAAATAAATTAAATGTATGTAGCAATCAAAAGTTACTTTGGTTCCCAATGGATTCTACTTGCAGCTTACAGACCCAATAAATCACCATATCTTTAAAAAAAATAAAAATAATGTACAATCACTCCCCATTTTAAGTGTGAAGAAAAAGACCCAGAATGCTAAAAAACATGAAACTTTGTGGTTGTTAAGCCTGTCATGGCTTTCAGGTTTCCATTAGAATTAACTGACACTCAGTAACCGATTCATTCACACATCAGCTAGATTTTGTTTTATCCTAATGGAAAACCACTGTGTCAACCGATGTGCTGAAGTCTGTATTAAATATGTTTTTTTTATAATGAATATACTGTATATATACCAAATTGCACAGGTGAGAAAATATTTCAAAACGTAAATTATATTCCTTACCAAAAAAAAAAAAAAAGTGAAAGGGACACACAAAGATCAAAGATGAATTCAGCCACATTCGTGGTAGTGCTTTGTTCAGACTGACCTCACAGTCATTTAGAGTAATTATTCCAAACCAAATCAATGTGCTTTTTCAAGAGACAGATTGACTGTTGGGTAGGATTACGGACACAATGCATTGCTCACAGTCCCTTTTGGTCAAAATACATCCATTTGACTACAGGGCCACTACTGTGATTTTCAGCTCATCCATAGAAAATAAAGAACAATGTATTCCACACGAGTGAGGCAATGAGTCACTCTGAATCATAACATTCCATTATTGTCAGGAGGATAGACCTTGGCTTGTTAGCACTATCATCTATTGATGTCTATCAGGATGATGTTTGCAATTGCCCTTCAAAATGTGTGCTTTCCATTCAGTCCTGCTTTCAAAATGTGTGACTCTCACTGTAATCCACAGGTCTCTGTATAAATGAAGTCAAATACTTCACGTGAACCACATTATGACATACTGCTGGATTACAGTAAGGCGATAGATAAAACTGTTTAGAATGAAACATTTCTGGTTTTGGTAACGACCCAGCAAAAACCCGCCACGCTAGCTCTGAGGACTTGATGGAGGGAATGATGTACTGAATAGTGGCACAAATAAGTTCCTCTGCCTAGCTTGCCATTACTTTTTTCTCTGTGATAATTTGTCGGCGAGAGGCTCGGGACAGATTTATCTCACTAACGGGTTAACTTTGCAGCGATTCATTTGGGTCTGCGCCACCGCAACCGCCTCCTCTCGGGGAACCTGAGCCTGACAACCGCACCGGACTTGTGTGGAGGAAGTCTGTTAAAAAGAGTTACGGGTGGCCACAGGATTTGAAATGAATTGTTAATGGTGTACACATCAGTTAAAAGCCTTCAGATGAGAAATGGAGCCTGAGGATGTTCCAGATTTCAAGGAAAAGTAGGGACGGGGTGGTCAAAGCAGCCTGCTGGGATGCTAAGGAGAAATACTTTCATGACCACAGAAGTGCAGTAGCCCTTTTTTCCTTTTAGAGAGCATTTTGTTTGTGCCACTGAGACAAACCTTGTGGGATGTTGGTAATTAACCTGTGCAAGCACCTACCTTTAGTCACATAAATCAAACATCTGTTTGATTTTGAGTGATTCTAAAAGCAATTGGGATGTAAACAAGTATCCAGCGATCTAGTCTGAACCTTAATTCCAAGTCGGAGAGTGATTAAGGGTTAACTCCAACAATTAGGACCACCACCCCGACTACAAACCCCTGTCTCAATCCAGAAACCTCCTGCCAAATGAAAATAACCTCTGCATTGTTTTCCCTTTCTTGGACCAGGGATTATGCAGTGGGAGTTTAAACTCGGCCCACAAAATAAAATCTTGTCAAAGCAAGTAAAGTCTATGAGTAACAGCGCATGATAAATACTTCTCCACAGCAAGCCTGAATTCCAAACTCGGCTCTTTGTCCTGGAAAACTGGTGCACCATTAAAAAAAAAATAGTCCTAATTGCACTCATGCAGGGATCTGAAACTCTTTCAAAGACAGAGTCTGGCATGTGCCAGTTCTTCTCTGTGAAAAGAGGGCTTTTGTTTAAACGTCCATTCATCATCCCACCTGATGTGATGCATGATTAAAAAGGGTTTTGGTCAGTAAAGGAAAAGCTAGACAATTATGTGGATGTTGCCTGTAGACTGTTCCTGATCACATTCATATGAGAGCACAGAAACTGATTGAGAGGTGGAGCTCTGTGTAAAACCCTGGCCTAATTTGTAAATCATAAAACATGTTCAGAAAGGGCAATTTAAGTATATAAAAGGCAAATACAGACTTAAAGTTGAAGTTTTTAATTGTTTTCTTATGTTTTTCAATTTATAATTAAAGAAATATGAAGGAGATTACAGAGCTCCCTCAGGATATTAATAGTTTACCACAGCGGTTTAGCTATTATATTACCTCATTTAATGTTTAGGCTGCTAATTACTTGAAAATAAGGCTCTAGCACAAAAGCTATTCCCATAAAAGTCAGAATTTTAACATGCTAGTGTGTCTGTGGTCTATTTGAGCCACCATCCTCTGAATTTACTGAGACAAGCTGCCCCCTGGTGGCCAAAATGATACAGAAATATTCACTGGAAAATGCTTGCACAGGAACCCTTCTAACCATTTCCCTACCGCATTCACTGATGTAGGCTTCTCCTTGTGAGGACTGCAGAGTGGTGAAGAGGGGTCCCTTTTCCCTTCAAATGTGATTTCCACAAAAGTTCATTTCCTGAATGAATGCTCATGCTCTCTGCTGCATTAGGAAAGTGCACTTCAATCCCCCCTCCCCCCCCCCCCACCCCTCAAAAAGAAAGAATGAAAGAAAGACTCATTTTTTCTACTGCAGCTTAATCAGCGGTGTTTTGGTTTCCTGACCACTTTGTTATCTTAACTACTGTTGTGTGAAGGGGTAGCTGTATTTCAGCACAAAGGGCATATTTTGGTTGTGTGGTTAGCAACGTTTTCAAGATCTTAAGGTGGTTGAGAGGCAAAACCCGTGGACTGCACTTGCAGCAGGTAGCCAACGTGCTTCGATAATACAAAACATCTACAGCGTCCTTGAACGAAACCATTTTGAGCATCACATATTACCAAACCATTTCATATTTACTAAGAATAGAAAATATAGCAGAATTCCACATACTTGTCCACAGTATAAATTACCATGTTGACTGCACCTGGAAATATATATATATATATATAATACATACGTGTATTTTACAGTATATTGAACTGCATTTTCTTTGAACAAATGGTTGTAGCATCCGTCAAAACGCATCATGTGTGGCAGAAGTCCACACTGGGAACATTACTGCTCTTGCAGTAAGCTATGCTGTTGTTACTAAGGTGACAGTCTCTAAGGCCAATCCCTCCATTAGGTGTGTAGATGGGCTGAATTCTGAAGTCCCCTTTTAAAAGCTGCTCATTGTTTAGTGACACTATCTGAAAGCTTGTTTCAGTCATTTCCAGGATGGAGTTATCCTTTTTGGTGCCGGCCTCGCAGTAGTCATCTTTTCTCCTGCCGCGATTGTATTTCCATTTGGACGATGACGACCTGCTTTTCTTGTGCATGTGCCAGCAAAACAAGCTTAGAAGTGTCACCAAGACCACCAATACAGCCCCACCTATCACTCCAGCCAATAGGAGTGTGGAGGTGTTGTCTTGCTGGGCAGCCTGCTCAGATTCAGAGTACGTGGATGTGGATTTGGTCTTAGCCTCAGAACAGATAGTATCCTCGCCTGGTCTGTACGTGTTAAGAGTATCCAGAACATACACGCAGATGCGGTAGATAGACCTGGGTTCTAAATTTGACAGGCTAAGCCTTCGTTGGTATCCCGGGACTGTTCTTTCTCGAGTGATGTCACTCATCAAACTCTGCCCCATCTTGACCCAAGTCACTTTGTAAGCCGTCACAGTGAAGTAAGACTCCCAGCTCACATCAATGCAGGTAGAATTAACTACATGAAAGGAGATTTTTAAGGGGTCTTCGTAAGGAGGCAGGGGACCAGGAGGGAAATGTGGAACTGGGGGTGTGGGGTTGGCAGAGGTGGGGTAAAAAGCAGAGGGTGAAATGGTAGTGAAGTGGGTGGTTCTGGAGGTGGTCATGGTGATGGTGGTGGTTCTGCGGGGTGACAATGTAGATGGATATGAATGCGTTGGCCAGGGATGCAGCACGGTGCCTGCTGGGCAGTCAATGGCATCTAAGGTGAGTTCTCGAATTACCATGCCACGCACTCTTTCTGGACTCTGGCACGTGAAGCCGCGGACATTTATCGCAGATGGCAGAGACCTGAGCCATGCAATGACCCACTTAATGCTGCAATCACAACGCCAGAGGTTGTTTCTTGCATTAAGGTGCCTCAGGTTTCTCAAGCCATCAAAGACACCCGGTGCAAGAAACTGAAGCTGGTTGCTGGAGATATCTAACTTCTCCAGTTTACTGAGCCCATTGAAGGCTGTCACTTTAATGGTGTCCATCTGGTTTTCCTGCAGGTTGAGCTTGGTCAGGGATGCACCAGGGAGCAATGGTGGTGGAGTAGTGAGGGAGTTTCGTGCCAGGGACAGTTCTTTAAGGTTGACCAGGTCCTGGAAGGTTCCAGGAGCGATGGCATCATCTTCAAGCAAGTTCCCATCCAGCAAAAGTCGCTGCAGGGTGGTGACATTCTGGAAGGCATCCTCGTCAATGTCGGCAATGCGATTCTCATCCAAACGCAGCTCCTTGAGATCTGCCGGTAATCCGATAGGAATGCTGCTCAGGTGGTTTTTGGTAAGGAAAAGAAGCTTGAGGCTGACAGCCTCCCTGAAAGCCCCCTCCTCTACCCCTACGGTTGAGATGGAGTTGTCATCCAGATGGAGTTCCTCCAGCATGGGTAGCTGGGCAAGTGCTGCCCTGGATATTGTCTGGATGTTGTTTTCCTGGAGGTGCAGCACTCGAACATTCCTGGGAAGGTTGAGGGGAAATTCATCCAGCTGATTTCCATATAGGTAAACAGTTTCTACAGAGGCAACATTGTGTAGCTCCAATGGAAAGCCGGCATTGTTGATCTGATTGTTGTGGAGGAAGAGGGTTTTATATCCCTCTTGCACCCCCAGAGGCACAGACGTCAGGCTCCTCTCATTACAGTAAACAAATGTTATATCACAGCGGCACTCATTGGGACACGAGGAGACGGGGCTGAACTGCACATGCAAGCTCAACAACACTGTCAACCAAAAGCGAAAAAATGAAGTACAATCGTTATTCCAAAATCCGGCTTGAAACTCCATAATGAGAAATAAAGGGAGGGAAAGGAAATTGCAAGACAAAATCAGTGGTTGGAGGGAGTAAAAATGAAATGTAACAAATCCAGCAAAATTAAGTCCTCTAAAAGATTATTTTAACATGTAGGTCGCAGATAAACCAGGAATTTGAGTAATCCCTTGATAATTTCTAGCCCTTGTCTGGAGAGGTGGTCTCATTAGAGTGCATGGGTTCTCTCACTTAAGCTATCCATGCTGAGGAATCAGATCACTGCAGAACTGCTCTCGCTCACTGTAGGGCCCAAGCAGGGTGTGACTGAGAGAGTGCTGAAGCACTGAGCCACACCGTCCACCTCCCAGCCTGCTGTCAAGTGCTGATGGGCCTCAGCCCAAGCTGTTTCCAGAAGATGTGACATTTGGGTCCAGAGACCTGTTTCAAAAGAAGGAGAAATTAGAATAAAAAAGTGTGGGTTCACAAAAAAAATGTAGTAGGCATAATGTTTCTTTTTGTTCTCTCTCAGGGAATAGGTTTTGTGCTAGCTCGAGGTCTCAGAATCATACTCAGAACTCATAATGAATCTACTGTTCAGACTTCTATTATTTATAGTGTAATTCAAGTTTAGATAAAAAAAATTTAAAATAAAAGTAAGCTAAATGTGCACCATTTTTCATCTAAATAAACTTCCACATAATTGTGCAAGGCAGCTGCTGGCCTTTAATCAACACTGAAGGAAAGTTTTTTTTTTTTTTTTTTTTTTCCTAACCCGGAGGATGGAAAAAAAGGCTTTTGTACGACATTTACCATTTTGTGAATGAAAAACTTTTCAGTCGGTCCTGTTTGTATTTGTGTGCCATCATTGTCCCTGTAAAATAACAAACTTCTAGGCATCTTGAGCCTTCAGCGAACACCTCTGCGTTGGATTTTTGCTTTTGTGGCCTGTACCATCTGCTTTGTTAATAGAGTTAAGACAATCAATGCCTGGCAAGAGAATGCTTGTCTTTCCTAAGAGGCAAGCTATATGACAGATGTGATTTAAATATGGAAAAAACACATTAGCAGAAAACAGGCCTAATAAAGAGCCATTTAGATCTGACAAAACCATATTTGAAATCACATTAAATTGCATAACCATGAGTATAAAGAGGTTTACAGCAAACTATTCATCATCATTCATAAAGGTTCTTCATTGAACCATTAAAGCCAATTAAGAAGCTTTATTTTTAAGAGTGTAGTCTACACTGTAAAAAAAAAATTAATAATTGTAAAAATGCTATAGTAAAAATCTGTTGAATTGTTACCTACATGTTGCCTTGTTACCTACAGTGAACAGAATATTTGATTTAACACACAATACATGTATTTTTACTGTAAAATATTATTGTGGAAGTAAAAATACAAATTCAAGACAATACATGTTATTTTACAATTTGTGCATATATATATATATATATATATATATATATATATATATTTTTTTTTTTTTTTTTTTTTTTTTTTTT